>NC_133772.1:103509213-103573218 GCF_003597395.2 Chelonoidis abingdonii | reverse complement strand
TGGGGGGGGCAGTCAAGGGACAGGGAGCAGGGGGGGCTCCTTCCTTTCCAGTAGTTCTTTCCCTGCTCCAGGGCTGGCTTTATAGGCAGGGAGCTAACCAAGGAACTACAGCTCCCAGAGCCCCCTGTTGGTTCTCAGCTCCCATGCTTTCCTGCCGCCCCTGCAAAAGGGCTGCCCCAAGCAGGTGCTCGCTTTGCTGGTGCTTAGAGCTGCCCCTGCTTACATGGCTTCAATTTTAGGGCTATGCTATATGCATATTGGTCATATTAGTGGATTTGGATTGAACAGAATAATTTGTTACAGGCAGAGCAGGCTCCAGGCACCAGAGCTTGGGGCAGCCCATGGAAGAGGGAGGCATGTCTGGTAGAGCAGTCGCCGAAGTGCCGCCGATTGCAGCTTTTTTTTTTCTCTCTTCGATGGCCCTGATTACAGGTGAATTTAACTCAATTTTAGCTAGCAGAAAAAAAGATGTCTAAGACTCACAGATCTACTTCTTCACTCCTGATCTGTCTCCTTCAGCCCAAATTAAAATCTTAGCCTCTCTTTCTGACATTTCCTTGTGGATGTCCAGTCATCAGCTTAAGCTCAACAGCCCGAGTCTGGGGTATCTCCTGGTGAGGGTTTGATTAGGGAAAGCAGAGGGAGAGCCTGAGCCGGAGCTGCCTCACAGTGAGAGATTGGAATGTTGGAAGGAGAGCTCTGTCCAAGCCTAGATTGCCTCCTAGTGGGGGATTCAGGAGGAAGAGAGCCTGACCCCGGGTGATGGGACTCCAGCTGTCAGCCCCGAGGCTGCCAGGCTCCAACTGTTCCTTTTATCCCTGCCTCCAGCGTGAACAGTCTGCCTTCTGCACGAGCCACAGCCACCACAGAGCTTGACAGCCAGAGCTCTTAACTAAAGAACACAGCTGGTGTCTCTGAACATACTCCCACCCCTCCCTTAGGAGGCATGCCCAATAGTTTGAGAACCCCTGAGCTAAAACATTTTAGTAATAATTAGCTACAGTCAACACTCAGATCCTTTTTGTTGGTGTAGCAGGGTGATGAGTGGCTTTTTTGCTACATCTTCTAGCTGGCAACCCTAAGGGTGGGGGATAGGATACTCAAGCTGGGATTCCTGGGAAGCAGGAGAGAGGATGGCCACACCCACCTGCTAGGGAAGGAGATTAGATAGTCAAAGGGAGACTAGAAAACATGGGCTATTTTTTTATTTACTGAAGGAAAATCTCACCCGAATCAAAGTGCAGAGATACAGATTTTTCTTACTCCAAAATATTTTCACTGGGGAGGCGTGTCATGCTATCTCCCCCAAACATTCTGGTGAAATGAGCTAGAGCACATTTATTTCATAAAAATACAATGCCTCCAAACTCATTCACTCTCAGAACTTGCCACCTATTGAGTAACATGTCAGGAAAGCTCTGCACTGCTTGGCATATACTAGTCTGGGGGCGGAGAGCGCCTGATACATGCCAGGAAGGAAGATTCCAATTAGAAACATGTTTTTCACATACAACATCTCACTTCTCCGTGCATTCCCTCTCCCACCCAAATAAAACCAAAGATACCGGGAGCATGGGTGAAAAGTTTGTGGAAATTTTGGTGGTGCCCAGAACCCGCCCCCCCAACTCTGCCCCCTCAAACTCCGCCTTCACCTGCCTAAGGCACTGGGCGGAGTTTCAGGGGGGAGGACTGGGGTGCAGGTCCTGGGCTGGGGATTAGGGTGCAGGAGAGGTGCAGGGTGCAGGCCTTTGGATGGAGTTTGGGTGCTGGGTGCAGGCTCCGGGCTGGGGCAGGCGGTGGGTGTGCAGAACGTGGTGAGGGCTGCAGGCTTTGGGACAGAGTTTGGGTGCAGGCTCTGGGCTGGGGGTGGGGGTGTAGGAAGGGGGAGGTGGTGCACGCTGGGGTAGATGATCAGGGTCATGGGAACAAGGATTGGGGCTGAGGATGAGGGGTTCATGATGTGGGGGTGGGCTCAGAGCTGGGGCAGAGGCTCAGGGTGCAGGGGAATGAGGGTTGGGGCTGAGGATGAGGGGTTCATGATGCGGTGGGGCTCAGAGCTGGGGCAGAGGCTCAGGGTGCAGGGGAATGAGGGTTGGGGCTGAGGATAAGGGATTCATGATGCAAGAGAGCCCAGGGCTGGGGCAGAGGATTAGGGTGCAGGGGGATGAGGGCTCTGACTGGGGATGAGGGGTTCATGATGCAGGGGGATGAGGGCTCAGGGCTGGGGCTGAGGATCAGGGTGCAGGGGGATGAGGGCTGTGGGGCTGAGGATGAGGGGTTCATGATGCAGGGGCCTCAGGGCTGGGGCAGAGGATCAGGGTGCAAGGGGATGAGGGTTGGGGCTGGGGATGAGGGGTTCATGATGTGGGGGGGCTCAGGGCTAGGGCAGAGGGTTGGGATGTGGGATGAGGGCTGTGGGGCTGAGGATGAGGGGTTCATGATGTGGGGGGCTCAGGGCTATGGTAGAGGATCAGGGTGCAGGGGGATGAAGGTTGGGGCTGAGGATAAGGGGTTCATGCTGTGGGGGAGCTCAGGGCTGGGGCAGGATCAGGGTGCAGGGGAATGAGGGTTGGGGCTGAGGATGAAGTATTCATGATGTTGGGGGGCTCAGGGCTGGGGGCAGAGGATTAGGGTGCAGGGGGGATGAGGGGGGATGAGGGCTCTGGCTGGGGCTGGGGGATGAGGGGTTCATGATGCAAGAGGGGGCTCATGGCTATGGCAGAGGTTTGGGGTGTGGGGTGAGGGCTGTGGGGCTCATGATGTGGGGGGGCTCGGGGCTGAGGCAGAGGATTAGGATGCAGAGAGATGAGGGCTCTGGCTGGGGATGGGGGGGTTCATGATGCAGGAGGGGGCTCAGGGCTGGGGCAGAGGGTTAGAGTGTGGGGGGATAAGGGCTCTGGCTGGGGATGAGGGTTTGGGGCGTTGGGGAGGCTCAGCGCTAGGGCAGGGTAAAGGCAGCCTGCCTTGCCAATATGAATGGCAGGCACTAGGACCCTGGAGCAGCAGACAGCAGTTCTGCAGGGAGCAGATCTCTGGCAGCGCAAGCAGGCAGGGCAGAGACCCACACTGATATCTGTCAGGCAGGGACGTGGCGGGGGTTCAGGGGGACACGGGAGAGAGGGGGTGGCAGGCGGGGCTGGGACCTGCTCCAGGCATAGGCAGCAGGTTACAGGGGCTCTAGGTGCCCCAGGTCCAGAGATATTCAGGGCTGGGGGCTGTGCTCCACCAATTTCTGGAGCTGGATTTCTCCCCGGCCCTGCCTGGAGTGGGCACTGGCTCCTGCCAGCATCACTACTCCCTGCCCTGGAGCATCCCTCCTCCCACCCAGTAGCATAGTGGGGAGGAGGGAGGGAAGCGTCCGCTTCCCTCTGAGCACATTTCCAAATTCGACATCTTTCCAGGCAGCCAGCACTGGGCTCCGGACTCAGACTCCGGAGCCGGGTTTTGCGTGTGGCCGCCAGCTGGCTCTCGTTCGCACCAGCCTCCTGCAGCCCCAGGCCTGCTCGCTGGCTCCAGGGCTGCAGGCAGTGTGGGCTGGTTGCCGGGCTCCCCGGGGGTGAGGAGGAGGAGGCGCCCGCCCACAGCTGCCCGGCTCTCTGAGCCGGGGTGGGCTCTGCCGGGAGGGGAAGAGGCGGCAGTGCAGCCACCCCAGTGCGGCAGGGGACTGAGGAGCAGCAGCCCGGTTGGTCGTAGCAGCCCGGTGCAGAGCAAGGCGGCCGCGCGGCGGGGAGGGGGGCTCTGAAGCCCAGTTGGTGTTGGTGGAGAAGGAGGGAAAAGGGGGGGCGGGGGGATGTTTTTTTCTCGTGGTCTCTCTTCAGCGGAGGGGGCTGAGGGAGCAGCAGGACCAGGAAGCAAAGGAGCGACTTTGGGTTATTGCCGCCACCCCACTGTACTTACCCCCCACCCAGTGTTGTGCCCGGGGCTGTGAAACTGTGCTTAGTGCAGCTTGTGAAGGAAGGCGGGTAAAGGTGCTTTAAGGTGCCAGTTATATCGCCTCAGTCTCACTGCTGAATAGCTGCAGACCCAGTGTTCAGAATTCAGCAATGTTCTCAGGGACTGTATAATGCTCTATACGAGTTTTCAATTGCCTGCTAAATGCTTCAGCAATGCCAGCTTTTCACTTAGCTATCTCCTTCTTGTTGCTAACATACCTGAAGAAACCCTTCTTGTTACTCTTTAGCATCCCTTGCTAGCTGCAACTCCAAGTGTGATTTGGCCTTCCTGATTTCACTCCTACATGCCTGAGCAATACTTTTATACTCCTCCCTGGTCAGTTGTCCAATCTTCTACTTCTTGTAAGCTTCTTTTTTGCATTTAAGATCAGCAAGGATCAGCTTGCCATATTTACTATTCTTTCTACACATCGGGATGGTTTTTTCCTGCAACCTCAATAAGGATTCTTTAAAATACAGCCAGCTCTCCTGGACTCCTTTCCCCCTCATGTTATTCTCCCACGGGATCCTGCCCATCAGTTCCCTGAGGGAGTCAAAGTCTGCTTTTCTGAAGAGTCCAGGGTCCATACCCTGCTGCCTCCTTTCTCCTTTGTCAGGATCCTGAACTCGACCATTCTCATGGTCACTGCTCCCAGGTTCTCATCCACTTTTGCTTCCCTGCGACTAGTATCATTGTGTTTAGCACAATACTGATTATTTTACACCCTGTCATAAATAGATAAGCTAAGGGTTAATGTTTTTTTTACCTGTAAAGGTTAACAAAGGGAACCAAACACCTGACCAGAGGACCAATCAGGAAACCAATTTTCAAAGTGAGGGAGGGAACTTCTGGGGTTTTTTGGCTTGTTCTGGTTCTGTTTGTTTCTCTTGGCTATGAGGGAAGAATTTCTTTTTTATCTCCAAGCTTCTTTCTACCCTTCTGTTACCAAGTTGTGAGTACAAAGGAAAAGCAATAGGTTATATTGTATTTTGTATTTACATGTGTGTAACTTGCTGGAATGTTTCAATTGGATATCTTTTGAATTAGACTGTTTATTCATATTTTCTATAAGCAATAGCCTGTATCTGATCATTGATGCAGTGATGAGGTCGTGTGTTTTTTTCTTTTTTTTATATATAAAGCTTTCTTTTTAAAACTTGTTGGATTTCTTTTCTAGTTAGCACAGGATAGGAAACTCTGTGCCAGGAGTACTGTCTCTCTCAGAAATACTGGAGGGGGAGAAAGAAGGAGGAAGTAAATTGTCCTCTCTGTTGTGTTTCAAGGGATTGAAGCAGGAAATCTCTAGTATCCCCAGGGCGAAAATCTGGGAGGAAGTAAAGACAGGAAGGGAAGGAGGGTATTTCCCTTGCGTAAGACTCAGGGTTTCTGGGTCTTGGGGGTCCCCAGGGGAAGGTTTGGGGAGACCAGGGAGTTTTATCAGGTGCTCAGAATCCTGATTGGTGGTAGCGAGATAAGACCAGCTGGTAATTGAGCTTGAGGTTATCATGTTAGCTTCTCAGTTATGACCGCTAGGTTCAAATCTGAGTAGAACTAGCTGTATACAGGTGTTACGAAGTGGGAATGTTCTTAATGTTTTCTCTGAATACTGTGTGGGGCCTGTTTCCCCTAACATTTCTTAACATCTAGAGTGGGAGAAGGGGTGTGATTGTTGTAGGACCTAGAGGGCCAGTGTGATGCTGTCTGCACAGAGAATGGCTGAAACCCTGGGCTTGGCTACATTAGAAATTCAAAGTGCGCCCGGCAGCCTGTGGGAGCGCTGCTGCGGCACTTTGAAGTGTGAGTGTAGTCAGAGCGCAGCGTTGGGAGAGAGCTCTCCCAGCGCTGCTTGTAAACCACATCCCTATGGGTGTAGAGTGCAGCGCTGGGAGCCGTGCTCCCAGCGCTGCCCCTGATTACACTGACACTTACAGGCTGCATCTTGCAGGCTCAGGGGGGTTTTTTCACACCCTGAGCGAAAGTTGCAGCCTGTAAAGTGCCAAGTGTAGCCAAGCCCCTGTCTCCGGGCAACTAGTGGCCTGCCGCTCTGCCTGCAAGGTGCCAACTGCATAGGTGTTGGAGAACAAAGATGGTTCATGTGCTCTAATCTAAAAGAGACAAAGGCCAGAGGAGGAAGTGTTAGTGCCTGCGGACTTCTGGGAAGCGCATGGTGTGGAAGGGGATGCTGAGATGCTCTGGAACCACTCTTCAAAGCCAGTCAGGACTCTGGGGAGCCTCTCTCTCTCTGAGCATACTGTCTCCAAGGCAAGAGCTTACACCTTCCTGGGTCTGACCTCAGAGCATTCAGCATGCCCTTCCACACCGTGCGCTTTCCGTAGTGAGTCCGCCCAGGTGGGGTCCTGGGGCAGCCAGAGGTCCCTGCACCCCAACTATGCAGTCAGACGTGACTCTCAGCAAGCTGGTAAAACAGAAGGTTTATTAGATGACAGGAACACAGTCTAGAACAGAGTTTGTAGGTACAGAAAACAGGACCCCTCAGTCAGGTCCATCTTGGAGGGTGGGAAGCCCACACCTAAGTTCTGGGCATCTCCCCATTTCTCCAGCCAGCTCCAAACTGACACTCCTTCCTCTGGCCTTTGTCTCTCTTCCAGACAAGGAGGCCACCTGATTGCTTTGTCCCCAACACCTTCAGTTGGCACCTTGCAGAGGAAGCTGAGGCACCCACACAGTATTCAGAGAAAACGTTAAGAACATTCCCACAAAATATAATACCGTATATTAAAGCAGGCAAGTGCTGCTTCTGACTTTCCACTTTTAATTGACCCGTGTAATCTTGTGGCGCTGACGCGTTGTAGAGTCATTTTATCCCAGCAACAAATTCTTGATTTGTAGGACCACTAATAATCAACAATGGATTTTTCTGATAGTGATATTGTGCAATAAAGGGAAACTTAAATGCTTACAGCTTCCAGGCCACATTTACACTATTTAATAAAATATATATATCGGCTTACAGGGCGGGAGTGGCAGGGAGGCATCACCAAAAATTATACAAACCTGCCACCTACGGCTCCAGGCAGGGACACAGTGAGGCAGGTGGGGGAGAGAAACCCAGCTCCAAATATTGCTGGAGCAGGGCACCCGGCCCTGAATATTCCTGGAGCCCGAGCACCACAAACATATATAACCTGCCGCCTATGACCGGGGAGGAGTTTAACAGAAACTCTCGAGCCCTGGCTGAAAAGGCAGGTTCTGGATCAGCTCCCCACTTCCACAACCTGCACCACGCTGCCTACTCTGCAGCAACCCAGCCCCTGCGGGACGAGCCCATGCCCCAGCGCAGCCGGCTACTCTGGCTTCTTTGCGGGGCCTGAACGATGCTCTTCGTTTCGCACCTCCTGCAGCTCGCAGCTGGGAAAGCAACGGGGCGGACTTTCCTCAGGCACTTGCGGATACCCCACCCCTTCCCGGGTCAGCTCCGGCTCGGCGTGCAGCTGGAGGGCGGTGCTTGCCTTTGCGCGGACTAGCACGGGCTCCCCAGTCTCCCCGCCCGCTGGCCATGGCCGCCTCCAGCGCGTCGCCCCGCGCGCGGGCCCTTCTGCAGCAGTGTGTGGCCTCCCGGCTGCAGGTGAAACCCCCCGAGCCGGGCTCCGAGGCCGAGTGGGTGGAGGTAACGTGCGCAGCGGACTGGCCCGCTCTGGCACTGCATTTGCAAAGCCACCGCGCCTCTCCTTCCGGGCTGCTGCTGTCCGCCGCGGCAGGGACAGCGCCTCTCGCCCGGCTGAGCTTTCCCGCCGCTACCCGCTCGGCGTGTCCACTGTGTTTGCAGTGGGGCTGTTTGCCCCAAGCCCCAGCCTTGCTGCGCTGGGAGCTGTTAGCAGCGCAGCGTGTTTCTTGGGGAAGCCAAGAGCCTCCCTTGTCTGGTTCCTCCTTGGGGACCAGCTCCCTTGGCGCAGTGCAAGGCAGAACAGGAAAGCACTAGGCTTGTACTGTTCTCTCTTTCACCCCCAGGCATCCCATTGCGAACATACTGCTCCCTCGGCCGTGGGTGAGTCTCTGGACCTAATTCTCCACTTTTTTGCCGCTGGTCTGTCTACTTACACCTGCGTAATCTGTGTGTAAAATACCATCAGCTGGCACACGTTGTACAGATTTGAGTGCCCGTGCAAGGCCCTGGAGAATCAGACCTCAGTGGTAGGCCTGTACATCATTTTGGGCAGGAACCTTTCCTGTTTTAGTAATCTCAGGAAGTGCCATGTAGAATTATGACACTCAATGGCTGTTTCTAATAGCCACTTTTCCTTCCCTCTGTTCTCCTGTGGCAGTCTTTAATGCACTAGTGGGGCATGGGAGCAGTTCATGTGGTGAAGATTATAGGATCCAGAAACAATTTGTTGGCACAAGTTTTTTTTCTTTATAATGCTTCCACAAAATCATATGTTTATGCCACATTGCCCCAGCATACGCTTGAGTGAGTTAGGAGGTGGAGAGTAGCAACTGGAAAAGCTTCAGAGAGAATCCACAGAAAAATGGAGTCAATGACATCTCTGCAGTGGATGTAGTGAAAAGAGACAATCTATTAATCATTACAAAGGGGACTCCAATTTACAGGATTGGGAACCACTGTTGTAACCTGCCGCATATATAAGATCTGATTCCTTCCTACTGTAACTCCAGCAGAAGTACACTAGGGATGAAATAGTCCCACTGTGTATTTATTGTATCCAGAACTGTTGATTTTCCCCATTCTGACTGACTTTTTTAGATATAAAATTCAATTTGGGAATGTGGAAAAAAAAATTGTATCCATGCAGCATTTTAATGGGATATTCCCTACCAGATACTGTAAATGGTTCGTTAGTACCTGAATAGTCTGTCTCCAGCAGTGGCCATTACCTGGTGCTTAAAAGAAAAGTAACCCTTACAGATGTATACAGTACTATATAAGTCTGAAACCAACAAGCTTCAGAGCACAATGGAAGCTCTCTTATTTTGTTTGTTTTTTGTCTGATTTGTTTGTTTTTGTCCTTAGTTTTGATTCTATTCCAGATAAAAGGACAGTGGTTTTAGAGTGTATCCGGGTGGATGGTTTTGAATAATGCCTTTTGAAAAACTGTATTTTCCATAAGAGCTGCTATAGCAATAAAGAATCTAAAAATAAATACAATATTGTGCCTTTTCAGCTGTGTAATGCTATAGGTTTGAAGGGGGGGACAAGTGTAGCATTGTGAAAGTACTGCAGGACCTTTGCTAAACTAACTCAGATGTGTATAGGACCCATCGTTTTGTAGCCTATAAGAAAAGATTGCTGAAACACGAAGTCCAAAAAGGTGTGGCAAAAGGATTTAGACAAAAAAGAGAGAGAAGTGCTAACATGTTTAAGAGACACAAAAATTTAAAGACAGAGTTATAAGTAATTTTATGTTCTATACCACCCACTACCATTTTTTGTTGCTTTAGAGTAATTTTCCAACTGTTTAAACTGTTTCTCTCCAGTTGCAAAAGAACCACATGAATAACAGAGAAAATAAGGCCTTCATACTGCAATGTGATGTGTGCAAGCTGACCCCTGTAGAGCACCACTGAAATCATTGGGGCTCTGTGAGTGCAGAAGTCCACCTGCATGAATCATATTACAGAATCAGCATCTGCGTACAAGGAAAACAGCAAAATTGGCTAGGCACAAAGTAAATTAACTTAAATATTTTTCTCTTATCATTCTATTATAGTAATCTTAGGGATTTATTGTAACAAGAATAGATAAAGTTTCAGAGGGGAATATGACTGTTGACTATGTCCCTTTACATATTCAGAAAAGAGGGATAAACTACAGTATGTTGTGATTTAAACCATTCCAAGAATGCTATGCTGTTTAAAGAAATCTCTTATATCACATTTTAAATTATTTAACCCAGATCTGTGAAAAAACAACGTCCAGTAGAGGAATTTGCATGGGGAGTTGTACTGTATAAGCTAGCAGGTCCCTTCCAGCCATAAGGTGTATTATCAGTGATCACTGCTCTTGTATCTTCCCTAGGCATTTCAATGGTATTACAAGATGAGGAGAAAGCTAGTCCCTCCACAGCAAAAAGTATGTGTCATAAACAGATGGTTAAGGGTTAGTGCCTCTTTTACCTGTAAAGGGTTAAAAAGTTCACCTAGCCTAGCTAACTCCTGACCAGAGGGACCAATGGGGGAACAAGATGTTTTAAAAGGAAGGAGGGAAGTTTTTCCTTTGTTTAGAGTTTCAGTTTCAGCTGGAGTGAAAAAGATCAAGGAACCAGCCTCTTATCAGAGTAGTAAGTTTTAGAAAGGAATAAATAGGTTTATGTTTATTTCTTTGTAACCTGTCTTATGCAATTAGAGGTAGAATCAAATTGGGTATTTTTTTTGGGTATTTTTTGTGTAACTAAATTTGTGCCCAGGGGAACATCCTCTGTGTTTTAATCTGTTGTCTTTGAGAGTAGCTGGTATGCTTATCTCTCCCAGAGGGTTTTCTTTTATCTCTCTTTTCTTTAATTAAAAGCCTTTTTCTTAATACCTGATTGATTTTTTCCTTGTTTTTAGATCCAAGGGGATTGGATCTGGACTCACCAGGGAATTTGTGAAGGAGTTTCTCAAGGCTACCCAGGGCGGGGAAGGTTTTTGGGGGAAAGAGAGTGATCCAGACACTGAAGATTCTGGATGGTGGCAGTGCTATCAGATCTAAGCTAGTAATTAACTTAGAAGTGTTCATGCAGGTCCCCACATCTGTACCCTAAAGTCCAGAGTGAGAAGGGAACCTTGACGGTATGGAAAGAGCTGAATCCCTTAGCATGACTTTTCTTTACTGATCAAACCTTCCACTGCCCTCTAATGAATTTCTGCCATTGTATTTTCTTACTATAGTGTTACCACTTACATGTTCACCAACACAAAAATAAAAAAACAAAGACCCTGTAAACTACTACTGACACAACATTTGTGCGTGCTCGGTGATTTACAAGCAATTTAAAAACATGTCCTTGCACTGAGGAGTTTATAATCTATTGTAAAATAATATATCACGATATAGATAGTCTTGAACAATTCCAGAGCTATATAAAATCACTACAGGTATTTCCAGAGTGTATATTTGACAGTTCTCTCTTAAAAAGAAAGCCAAGGTCTTTGTGGGCTCACTCTGCATTTACACTTATGTACCCATTCTTCCATAAACACTTTCGTATCATAATGTTTCTCAGCAATAAGTGACTCCAACACTGGAATTGCCTATTCATGGGGAAACATATATTAGAAGGAATGTATGTAATACAAACAAAGCCTTACAACAGAGTATGTGCAAACATAGGGCTTCTCTTTTATACATGTAACAAAATAAGATGAAATCCAGTGCTCTTCACAAAATAAAAGTGAATACTGTTACAATAAAGTTATTTTATTTTGTATTGAAGCAGGATCATTCTGTGATTAAGGCACTGGATTGAGACTCAGGAGTTTGGTTCTTTGTTGTGCAGTAGATTTCTTGTGTGATTTTAGGCATGTCTGTTAATCTCTCTGTGCTTTAGTTGCTCATGTGTAAAATGGGAATAATACTATTCTATCTCCAGGTATTGTTAAGAAAATTTCATATAAATATATGGGAAGTGTTCAGCTTCTGCAGAGTTGGGGGCCATGTTACAAGTACATAGAAACCCCTTAAATGACTTATTCTGCAATGAAAACTGGAACAAAATAAAATGTCAAAGAATAATTTACTTGACTACCCAATTTATCACAAGCTGACTTCTTAATCATTATGGAAGGGTTCCTACTATATTACCAAACATATTGCATTTTTCTGCAAAAGTTGTAGAGTGGAGATGAAAATACACCTTGTGCAGAATGCATGTGTTACAGCTGCTGAAAGCCTGCACGTTTCTAGCTAACTGTGTGCGCTGCTTGCAGATTTAGATGAGAGTGCTTAGTGACCAACTGCTAAATAATCCTTTGGTATTAACATTACCTTGGATAATGCCTATAGCATTGTTGTTAACATGAGGTACATGCATTGTCCTGTGTATTTGAATGCGTTTGCTTGGTGCCAGGCCTAAGAATTTTTAGTAAAAAAGTCAGAGGTGCCAGGTAACTTGCTGTGCTAGTCTGTTTATACAGGCATTTTACTGACAATAGCAAATCCATGTTACAGTGTGGTTTCCCCATGTAATCCTCCTGGGCACCTTTAGGCCACTATACAGGTTTATAGCAATGGTTGTCCAGACCTAAATGTTTTGAATTTGTAACCCCCTTATTTATTTTATTTTGCTTGAGTTTGCTAGTGTGGAAGTTTGGACTGAACAGCCAATTGATTAGTCCTTGATTGTTTACAGAGCACTTTATAAACACCGTTGTTTTATTTCAGTTCAAAAAGCTTAAACATTCTGAGTTGCACCTCTTACTGGAAACAAATCATCATAGTTGTAAGAATGACTGACTGAATCTGTTCTTAAAGGATTTGATACAGTACCATTATTACTTAAGCCTTTAATAGTGTGTCCAGCTTGCCAAAACTTAATATTTCATTTTTTAAAAAATGTCTTGAGTATGTTTTGAATTGGAGTTGTGCAAGTTAAATATAAATAGGGGCTCAAAGGCCTTACACCTGCAACATAAACTGAAGCTTTCCCCAGCAGCTTTAACTTACACTCGAACTGTGCAGCTAAGAATCAGAGCGATACAATCTACTCTGTGTCAGCTACTTTCTCTCCATTGTGCCCTAGCTTTGTACAGGTGTTGTGGAATACTGAGCCCAAAGTCTGTGTCACCTTTTGCCATAAAAGGCTAGGCATGACTTGTCTCCAGCAACTAGAGTGTTCGCCATTCCAAAGATTCAGATATGAGAAGTCAGGCCTCAAATCATGAGATTGACTTGAGTTCCCTTTTTTTTTTTTTAATTAGGGGTTTGGTTTTTTTACTTTGTTTGTTTGTATTTATTCCTTTTCTTTGCCTTCTAGTTTCTCAACATTTAAGCTATATTTGGTTCATATTTTCAAGGTTGTTTTTGCAACCACAAGGGCTAGAAACTTTTTTTTTGCTGAGATTCTCGTACAGTAAATGACCCCAGGGCAAGGATTTTAAGGAGAACACCAAATATTGGGAGATGTGGCAGAACTGATTATCTCTTACACTGTGTGCTATATACTGTAGGCATTTTTCTCTGGTACAACGGTATAAAAAATGTGATGTAGTGATAAAATTTTGATTGGATTTTTCATTACAGATTTATTGGGTCTGTTTTACCAGGACCTTTTACAATATGTATTTTTTGCATACCAATATCATAATGTTAATCTAATTCTGGAACTAATACGTAGGTATGTATCAATAATTGCTACTTTTGGAAATCTCTTCCATATGTATCTCTGTCCTTCATTTGCTAGGAACTGATAGTATGGAATCACAGAAACTTGAACTTGAACTTTGAGGAGTCTAACATCTTAAATACTTAATGGAATTGGCATTCAGAAAACTGCTATATGTTATTCCACACTGGTCAAAATGAACTTTTTGGAAGGAATCATTTGGCTTTCCAAACAATATCAGCATGGGACATTTCAGCCCCAAAGAAAATTCTTTATTAGGAAGTCAGCAACTGAAAAATAAATAGGGACTCAGAATGTGTTGCTTTTTTCATCCTTAGCCTTGAGCATACTGGTGAATCCGATACTAATGTATACAAGAGAACAAAGCAGAAGTCTTTACAAAAATAGTTAAGGAAACACAGTAACTGTTACCATAAGCTTAACAAAACAGAAGATATTTGTGAGTGATCTTTCAAAATGCCTTAAAAATTTGGTTGAGCGATGGTATTTTGAAGTGATAAACTTCAAGTTCCATCACTGAACTGAGCAGCGTCTCCTAGAGTATGTCTATACTATCTGCCAGATCGGTAGGTAGCGATAGATCCAGCAGAAGTCGATTTATTGTGTTTAGTCTAGATGCAATAAATCGACCCCCGAGCGCTCTCCTGTCAACTCCTGCACTCCACTGCCACAAGAGGCACCGGCAGAGTCAACGGGGGAGCGGCAGCAGTCGACTCACCGCAGTGAACAGACACTGCACTGCAGTGAGTAGATCTAAGTACGTCAACTTCAGCTATGTTGTTCACGTACCTGAAGTTGCATAACTTAGATTGATCTCCCCCTCCCGCCCCCCAAGTGTAGACTAGGCCCTAGTTAGATGACTTTCAGCGGTTACTGCAAGTTGTACTCTGTTTTGCTTACAGAAAAAAATGTTTCTCAGAAGAGTACTTGTTCCTTGAAACTACAGTGGTAGAGCCCTGTAGTATTCTGTGCACATACGCCCACAGTAATGTCTCTTTTTCACACAGACCCTTTAGTTAAAGCAAAGATATTGAATTTTTTTTCAATCAGATTAAAGGAATAAGGGGCTATGTACTGCACTTAACATTGATGAATGGAATGCCATTGGCTAAGGGCAGTGATTTTTGTCATTCTCCCTTAATATAATCACAGTGGGCTACCTATGTGTGTTGAGGGATCTAAATGAGAGAGTGGAAAAATTCAGCACAGTATCTGCCTTATGTTTTTTCCACCTCTGGGGCATGATCCCTTATGCACATAACTAGTTCTTACTCAAAACAGGTAGTTCCATTAAACAAGGATTAATTTCATAAGGAATTGTTTGGAGGTTTGGCCTATATTTGTAACATTTCCTTAAGATCAGTTATTCTTTCTCTTTTGTGCAAAGCAAATTAACTTCTCTGTTTAAAAAATTAAGGGTGAAATCCGTGCTCCATTGAAGTCAATGACTTCAGCCAGGATAAAGTGATAAATTATGTTCTCAATAGTTCTAAATATTCTGTCATGATATTGGTCTCTGTGTTTAACAATCTGAGTACGTTTTAACAAAATTGTGATGTGATTGAATATTATGTTAATTTCCCGAGGTATAATCTACTAAATTAGCCATTACCGTGATTATCACATTTCAAATGAAAATTAATTCATATTTAAACTGAAAGTGACTTGTTTGCATGTTTGATAGGAGAAAAGCTTTGGTTATTATCTGTCTTGAAATTAAGTAATTGAATCCATTAGGTATGAATTGTTTCTGCTGCTTATTTTCATTCCAGAGCATCTTTGAAGACACAGTGTCACTATTCATACCTGTCCATGTCTTGTTCCTCCATTAAGTCCAGCCTGGTCATGTCCCTGTATATGATGTCCCAGTGTCTAGTGAGTGGTTGGCGTCTAGGTCAAACTCACCTTGGTTGTGTTTGCATTATTTTCTTTGTCATGCCACCATCTGTTTGGCTTCATTGTAATCTTTTTTTATTGTAGTTAGTCCTATAACCTGATTTCACACCCTACTCTCCTAACTTCATTTGTCTTTAAAATCATTCCACTTTACAACTGCTTCTTTCAAAACACTGTCATCTCTGTTGGGTCCCTAGTCTTTTGATGTCTTTCATTTAAAGCAGCTGCTTCTAGGCCATGGAGTAGTACTGTTAGTACACCAGTTTGATAAATTTTCACTCTGATACCAAATATAATGCTTTCATCAGTCCATAAATTCATCAGTTTCTGTGCAGCACTTGTGGGTATGGTACATCTCTTTTTAATCTCATCCTTCATGGAACCAACAACAGTGATCAAGATTCCTAGGTACGTATAAGATTCTGTTTGTTCCATGAGTCTATTACTGCTGCATTTCATTCCCTTGTCCCTTTTCTAAGATGCAGCTACTTTGTCATCTTGGCATTTATTGTAAGTCCAAGTCCACTACACCGGTTTTCCAAGGTAGCAAAGAGTATCATTGTTAGTTCAGATGTTTCTGTCAGTTGTCCTCTGTTTAGGTTAAGGAGTTTAACTAGATTGTTCAATCTCATGTCCTCCAATTTGGCTAATATTCTTAATGTCCAGTTTGTCAAGTAACAGTGATTCCATGTCCCTTTGTCTTACACCACATTTTTATTAAACCAGTTGCTTAATTTTCCACCAATTTTTATAGCAGTGCAGGAGTCTTCATACATAGCTATGCTAATTGTAGTAATCTCATCTGGAACTTGATCCGATTTTGCTACTTTCCATAATGCTTCCCTCCAAACCGAATCATATGCTTTCATGCAGTCAATGAAAAGAGCAAACTCTTTTAATCCCCTTTCTCACTTTTTCCCATCAACTATTGGAGCATGGATATCTGATCAATGCAACATTGGCCTGTTCCTTTCCTACTACTTAACCCTAATCTGTTGAAAAATACTTTCATCATGATTTTTCCCAATACTGACAATAAGCTTGGCCTCTATAATTCTTTGGCTCTCCTTTCTTTAAGATTGTTACTATTACCTTTAGCTAGTCGTCTGGTACCTCCTGTTGCTCCCATAACTAGTAACTTTTTTTCTAATGCTGTGATAGCACTTGTCCTGCCAACTTTTACCAGCTCAGATGTTATATTGTCGATTCCTATTTTTAGCTGTTTCACTGTTCTTTCTATATCTTCTTCTGATGGTAGTTCAGTGCTGATATCTGTTCTGCCTTACCAGCTGCCCTGTTCATCTAGCACATTTAGAATGCTTGAAGCTGAATGATCTGCAGTGCTCAGCACTTTATCAAAATGGGTTCTTCCATACTTCCAGCATGACTTGAGTATTTGTTGTCAGTCCACCAGTAGTTTATTTTACTGTTTGGATTGTTGAGCTGATGTTTCCATGCAACTTACCCTTTTTGTATATTGTTTTCATATCTTGTTTTCTTGATGCCTCCTCGAGTTATTGAGCCTCTTCTTTCCAAAACTGTCTTGTCCAATCTTTGTGATTTCTTCACCGCTCTGTATAAAGCTTTTACTTTTGCTTTTCCAGTAGCCTTGGCTTGGTTACACTTGTCATGTAATTTTCTTGTTTAATTGCTTTTTTAGCTTTTCCTTGTTTACTTATGTCTTCCAGCACCTCTTCTGCTGTGTTTTGTATTGCCGCCTTGTATATTTCCCATTTGGTCTGCAGTGAGATTTCTTCATTACAAATTAATGTTCTGAAACATCCTCCAAGCATCACCTTGTGTGCTTTCCTCTGAGAGGTACTGGCACACTTGACACTTCTATAGAATCTAACATCCAACAATGTTTCTGTGCAATAATGACTATGCCAGTGGTGGCCAACTTGAGCCTGAGAAGGAGCCAGAATTTACCAATGTACATTGCCAAAGAGCCACGTCAGCAGTCCCCCATCAGCTCCCCCCCGCCACACACACAAAGGGCTCCCAGAGGCTCCCACCCACCAGCAGCCCTGCCAATCAGTGCCTCCTCCTCCCTTCCCGCACCTTCTGATCAACTGTTTTGTGGCGTGCAGGAGACTTGGGGTGGGGGGAGGAGTGAGGGCATGGCAGGCTCAGGGAAGGGGTGGAGTGAGGGCAAGGCCTGTGGCAGAGCCAGGGATTGAGCAGTGAGCACCACTCGGCACATTGGAAAATTGGCACCTGTAGCTCCAGCCATGTAGTTGGTGCCTATGCAAGGAGCCACATGTTAACTTCTGAAGAGCTGCTTGTGGCTCCGGAGCCACAGGTTGGCCACCCCTGGACTATGCCTTTTACTGATAATGCGATCAATCTGGTTTTTGGTTTGACCATCTGGTGAGTTCCATGTAACCTCGTGCATGTCTTTGTGAGGAAGCCAAGTACCACTAATAATCAGATTGTGCATTTCATAGCAAGTTCTTATCATTTCCTGTCTTGATGCCATGTTGTCCATCACTGTTCATTTGCTTAGCATGTCTGCTACCAGCTTTTGCATTCAGGTCTCCCGTTATCAAAGGAATCTCATGTACATTGCTATCTAGCTGTTGATAAAACACATCCTCCTCTTCCTCTTCTGTTGTTTCTGTTGGTGCATAACAGCAGATCACAAATATCAGAGGGGTAGCCATGTTAGTCTGGATCTGTAAAAGCAGCAAAGAGTCCTGTGGCACCTTATAGACTAATGGATGTATTGGAGCATGAGCTTTCGTGGGTGAATACCCACTTCGTCGGATGCATGATGATGATGCATCCGACAAAGTGGGTATTCACCCTTGAAAGCTCATGCTTCAATATGTCCGTTAGCCTATAAGGTACCACAAGACTCTTTTTGCTGCTTTTAGCAGATCACAATTATGCAATAGTTTATTGTAGGCAGTAGTAAACCTTGTTATGACAATCCGCTCAGACATTGGTTTCCAGCTGTTGAAGTGACTATTCTTATTCACTGCTATTGCAACACCATCTCTATGATTCCTTTATTCTGGGCATTCAAGTGGGCAAATGAAAGTGTAGTTTCCAACTGTCATCTTTCCTGTGCCCAACCAATGTGTTTCCCATATGTCAGCAAAGGAAGCTTGTAACTTCCTTAACTCCTCCACTATGAGCTCAGTCTGGTCTGGAGTCAATAGAGTTCTAATATTCCAGCTCACAATATGTGTAATATATCTAGCTATTATCCACTTCCATTTGTTAGGTCTGGGTTGAAATCTGTTTAAATCAGTTTGGTTTGTTGTTCTTTTTCTATAAGTTTCAGTTATAATGGTTTGTTAGGCCAGTCCACCCTATCCGGTTCATAGGAATATCTTGTCATAGCCTGCTAGGTAAACATATCAGTAGTTCCACCCTAGTTTTACTTGCGTTCCAAGGTGAATGATCTTGGACTGCTCAGTTTTGAAATCAGGGGTTTCCCGTCTACTAGACAGACTTCTTAAAGAGGTTCTGAAATTAAATGAGTTTGCCATCTCCTAGATACTCTTGTTTCACAGCATCTTATTCCGTAACCCCTTCTGGGTTTCCCCATTCACCATGCAGTGGACTTGTCTCTATGCCATTGGATTCCAGCATGAGGAAGAATTCTATATCGGCTTTTAATTTTAGCCTGTGTATTAATATATTGTAAATTCCAATTAAATTTGGGTTAATGTACAGATAATGGATTGCCTTAATCATATTAGTAAGTACCATGCAGATATATAAACATATACACAATACATTTTCTTTGTCCAATCTTTCATAGATACAAAGAGGACTGGTTATCTACATATGCTTCTTCAAAGGAGCCAGTGAGGAACTCATTCCAAAAATGGGTATGTTTTATTACTGGTATTCTTACAATAAGGGTTAAGCCAAAAAAAAAAAAAAAAGGGCTTAATTATCCAGCAGCTAAATGCATGGAGAAGCTACAGAATCAGGCCCAGTATGAGGTATGACTGGAGAGGGCAATAAGAACAATATCTTTTAAAAGAAACTTTGTAAATGAGAATCTGTAAATTACAAAATTCACACTCTTCTGAAATTATTCTGAGTTCGTAATTTTATTCTGAGTTCTCCCTTGTATCTCCCCAGTCATGAGTAGCAGGTAAACAAAACCTGATTGTTCAGCTCCTTATCCTTAGTGAAAAAACTCATTTCTAGTCTCCTTTGAGGTCCTCCTTTCAGTGACTGTTTTGGCAGTAGCTCTGTATAGAAGTCCATCAAGCTTGATGACATCAAGCTCCCTGCCTGTGAACCAAGTTTGTCTTCCTCAGTCTATTTGACAGGTTTTGCATATCATCTTGTGTCTATGTACTAGTGGTAGACCCTCTTGGAAGAATGGGTATATTCAATGTAAACTGATTTTATTGTTGTTAATAACTGTAATGGGGTTCTCACTACAAAGGTGCCTTATGGCTGCTCAGGGGATTAGCTCTGTTCAAGAACTGACACCCTCTTCTGTCATTTTCTCTCACCATGATCCCTTTTGCTCTCTGGGACTCACTGTGCTTCCTCTTTGTGACATGGCCCTCTGCCCAGGTCATTATATGTGTTTCCCCTTCAGGGTGTATCAGTGTCTCAGGATTGACTGTCAAGCTACCTTTCCAGGCTGTCCTATAATTCAGGACTATGCCACTTTCCTCAGTGGCAAGTAGGGGAACCCAGTCCCACCCACTATTGTGTTCCAGCACAGGTGTTACGCTATACAAAGCACATGGGATTTTGGGGGAGGGGGAAGGGAGGGAAGAAGGCAAATACGCTGCATTTATTGAAAATACAACAGTTAGCATATGCTTTTCAGTGTGTGTGTGTGTCTCGCGCACACACACGCTCCTGCCAGTTGATGTTTATAGTTACCAATCTGTTGTAGCTTTAGTCAATCTACTGGCCAGTTAGATGAGCATGAGTGTGGAGCTGGGCACTGTCTGTCGTGATCCAATGCTTTGAAGGACTGAACCCAGAGTTCCATGGCAAAACACCCCAACTTTGTAGTTGTAAATTCCTATTTGAGTCTATGCATTTTGCAATGTTATCCTGTAATCATTAGTCCTTAAGTGGTGTTAATCTTGGGGTTTTCTGCTGTTATCATTTGATGGTTATTGTTGGGCTTCCCATCGTTATCTCCTATTTGTTGTCTCACCTTCAAGGGTACTTGCTTCATCTCTGAGGTTATCAATGCTGCTAACAGGTTTAGCATCAGATACAATGGATGTTTTCTGATTGTCTCCTGGTCTTTCCAAGTCTCTCACTTTTTCTTGACAATCTGTGATGGCTTACACACCTTATCTTTTCCTGATGCATGCATTCCTCATTCACACAAACAATCTCTTACAGAAATCTTCAAAGGTATACAGACAGCAGTATTTTATATTCAGCAGAATACATTGTAAATCAAGGCTTGCTAAATCTTATAACTAAAACAATTCACATTAGGGCTTCAGGCCCTCAACATGCCTGTAATCTCCTTAACATAGATACAAGATCCTGTCTCTTACTTACTAAAACCTTAAAACAAAGAAATGTATGTTTAACTAGAGTGCCTAATTTGTAATACATATAGGAAACCATAGTAGACATTATAACTTATCCTAAAACAAAAGGGTGACCATAATCAGTCATAAGGATTGTTCTGGTCTGATCATCTCTTTCTGCTATCAAAAAAGGTGGCTAGCAGGAACGAAATCATATCATACATTTATTCTTGTAGTACAATTAAAAAATCCTGCTCCTACACAGGGACCCTGCCTGCTTATATGCAAAACCAACAGTCTGAGCTATCCAAGCACTGCGCGCTCGCATTACTATTGTCTCCCCCTGTTGTCATATAAACGCTTGGTTAAGGTCGTCTTGTAATGTCGTACCTTTTACCTGTAAATCATGGTTGAGACGAGCTCAACGTTAAAGCTGGCTGGACACCTGACGCCAAGAGGACAAATAGGGGGGAACAGATGACTCAATCTCTAGAGACTAAATGCTTGGGTGGAGGGAAGGGAATAAGTTTGTGTTAGTGTTTTTTTTTTTGGTGTTATGTCTCCGTTGTTTGCTCTTGGGGCTAAGAGAGACCCTCAAGACGTACATCCCAGGCTTTCCCAATCTTTCTGAATCAGTCTTTCATGTTTCAAAATTGTAAGTAATAGCCAGGCAAGGTGGATTAGTCTTATGTTTGTTTTCTTAACTCGCAAATGTGTCTTTTTGCTGGAAGGATTTTTACCTCTGTTTGCTGTAACTTTGAATCTAAGGCTAGAGAAGGAGTCCCTCTGGTCTATATGAACCTGAATACCCTGGAAAGCATTTTCCATCTTGATTTTACAGAGATAATTTTTACCTTTTCTTTCTTTAATTAAAAGCTTTCTTTTTAATAACCTGATTGATTTTTCCTTGTTTTAAAATTCAAGGGATTGAGTCTGAACTCACCAGGGATTGGTGGGGGGAAAGGAGTGGGGATGGCTAATTCCTCCTTGTTTTAAGACCCAAGGGGTTTGGATCTGAGTTCCCCAGGGAAGGTTTTGGGGGAACAGAAAGTGTGCTAGACACTAAATTCTGGCTGCTGGCAGCGTACCAGATTTAAGCTAGTAATTAAGCTTAAAAGTGTTCATGCAGGTCCCCACTTTTTGAATTCCAAAGTGGGGGAAAAACCTTAACACCTGTGCTCCTTCCTATTTTCTCTTCTAGGTCTGGCCCCACGAGGTTACTAGAGGAGCACCCTCTGCTCCCTGTGGCTATTTAACTTCTTTCAGGTTCTTGCCAGAGTGCCTATTCTAAGCATACCTCCCTCCTCCCAAGCAGTGACTGCAGGCTCCTTCCCCTGCAGCCTCCTTTTGTTCTCAGTGTGCTGGTTTTGTACCAGCTCAGCATTCACCTGAACTTCATCTTCTAAGGGCTTGGCTGTCTATCCTAATTCTTTCCCAGGGCATGCCTGTTAGATTAATTAGCCCCTTTCCTGCTATGTTAACCTTTTCAGATGAGGTGTGGAATAAAATACCCCATCACAATAACATACTACCAAATCTGATCCAAATGATTATATGGTTCCTTTTGTGATATATTACTTATATGGATGTTAAGGGAATGACTTGGATCCAAGATGCAGTTGAACATCTAGAGAAAATTAACTTTTCAAATGACACATGGCATGACCTTCAGTTCCTAATCAATTAGGAGTATTTTAATACCGACCTGATTCTATATTCAGGATATTGAAAATAATGATGTAACATGAGTCAGCAGAAGGAGTTGGGTAAAATTATTTCCTTCCCTTTTCTTATCAGAAATATTAGGTATATAGTTGGACATTAAAATTCAGGCATAGTTCTCAAGATAAAAAAATATAGGAGTGTCTGCTGCTCCTTGCTTCTTGACAGCATAAGTCTTAATATTTGCATCAGGATAGAGATGCTAGGAATAAGGCCAGTTGTTAATGGTGTTTTTTTTCTCTGTCACCATCCTATGCATCCTTTATTTTCTGTTTCATTTCTTCACTTTCCTGTTTTTTAGAAGTAGAGATGGATTACCAATGCATTACAATTATCTCTTTGCTTAGGAGCATTTTTGGGGCAATGGTGATATAGTAGCATTTTGACAAGACTGTTTGGTCACAGAATATTTCAGGCTATTTGCGAGTGCTAGCAGAAAGACTGCACTCTGCAAAAGCACAGATGCAGAAGTGCTGAAGAGGATTTCTGTGGAATTCTCTTAGGTCATGGGTTCTGTGTGGGAGGGCATGAAGTTTCTGTGATCCTGGACTAAGTTTAAATCTTTGTGTGTGTTAAAACAATATAACACAAAAGGAATGTTGTGCTTGTGAAAATTCCATGGGGATGTCACTGGAGAACAAAATCCTTTTTCATAGCAAAACTGGTACATCCAGGGCAGCAGCAGCAGTGCAAGTTTCCCCATACTGCCCACTAACATAATCTCACAGTGATTTAAGGAATAGATCATTCTCTGTGAGCTATTCAATCATTGCTCTTACTGGGAGGCCAGTGACACTACTAGTTATTTCTAGGGCCCTATCAAATTCACCGTCCATTTTGGTCAGTTTCATGATCTTAAAAATCATAAATTTAATTATTTCAGCTATTTAAATCTGAAATTTAACACTGTTGTAATGGGTAGGGGGTCCTGACCCAAAAAGGAGTTGGGGGTGGGGTCACAAGGTTATTGTGGGGGGTGTTGCCGTACTTCTATCATTACTTCTGCGCTGCTGCTGGCAGCGCTGCCTTCAGACCTGAGCAGCTGGAGAGCAGTGGCTGCTGGCCAGGAGCCCAGCTTTGAAGGCAGAGCAACCACCAGCAGCAGAGCAGAAGTAAGGATGGGATAGTATGGTATTGCCACCCTTACTTCTGTGCTGCTGCATGAAGAGCTGGACCAGCAGCCATCTCTGTCTGGCTGCCCAGTTCTGAAGGCAGTGCAGCAGTAAGGGTGGCAATAGTGCAACCCCCTTAAAATAACCTTGCAACCCCCCTGCAACTTCCTTTTGGGTCAGGACTCCCAATTTGAGAAACCCTGGTCTTCCCCATGAAATTTGTGTGCTTTTACTTATACTATACACAGGATCAGATTTCATGGTCTGTGATGCGTTTTTCATGGCTGTGAATTTGGTAGAGCCCTAGTTATTTCCCATTGTTAGGGTAGGTTTGTGGCATGGAGGCCTCTTCACTGAAGGGAAAAACAACTTGGTTCGCATTGTTATCAGATGGCACAGGTTTCAGTTTCTGCTGTTCTGGCTTGCACTTGAACTAGTGACCTAGAGAAGAGAGGCTGAGTTTCCATTAACGGTTTTTTAAGTCACCACAGTGTCTATTTTATTAGTTATGTAATCTGTCTAGTAGTACATTTTCCTTATGTGAGGGCTGGTCTAGACTACGGGGGAAAATCGATCTTGGATACGCAACTTCAGCTACGTGAATAAGCTAGCCGAAGTCGAATATCTAAGATCGGATTACTCACCCGTCCTCACCGCGCGGGATCGATGTCCGCGGCTCCCCCTGTCGATTCTGCAACTCCATTGGGGTTGGTGGAGTTCCAGAATCGATATAAGCGCGCTCGGGGATTGATATATCGCGTCTCATCTAGACGCGATATATCAATCCCCGAGCAATCGATTGTAACCCGCCGATACAGTGGGTAGTGTAGACGTAGCCTGAATTTTAAAGTTATTTAAAAGAATATCTGGTATGTGGATCATAATCCCACCAGTACCTCATTCAAACATCAGCCCTCAGAGAAATGTACATGGGTTTGGAGAGGGATCATGTGGGTTTCCCATCCTTGTATCCCATGTGTGGTGCCGGGGAGTGCAGGGGGAAAAGAAATGAGGGGATGATCTGTTCTATAATAAGCATGCTATGGAAAAAGGGGTATAAGGTAAATGGAATTATGATGGCCTGATTGTATATATTATGGTTCAAGGATGAAGTCTACTTTTGGCCTCTCCCACAGTCTCTTTGTGGGCACCTGTTGTGACACACCTACAACTACGCTTTTCTCAGAATGGAGTCCCATGTTTACCTCACTTCAGATGGGACTGACTATTCTACACTACCCCCTGTTTACCAGCCATATTACCTCAGCAGGCCCAAGAGGGTTTGGCTCAGACTGTTGACTTCTCTCTGGAAGTTTGACTAGTGTGAAATTACAGTGACTCAGGACAGCTACTTCAAAACAAGTAGTATTTATTGGTCTGCAGGTATATGCCAGAGAGAAAAGGGTTAAAATAACAAAAGCCTACACATATATTCTCTTACCTTTACTTAGCCTTTCCTTGCCATTTTAAGTAGGCCCCACTTAACCCAGGCAACCCCTACACTGGGGCTCGGTGAGACAAGCTTCTGCATCTCTGACAGGCTGACTCCCGAATCAGTGTCCCTTGGGCTGTCTTTTATCCATTTCAAAGTTCCTTTGTTCAAGAGTTCCTGCCTGAGGATCTCCTGAGGTTTCCAGCAGGGCTCCTGAACCTGGTTAAAGTGCTTTATGCAAAAAGGTGGGTGAATACCTACTTCGTCACCCACGAAAGCTCACGCTCCAATACTTCTGTTAGTCTGTAATGTGCCACAGGACTCTCTGTTGCTTTTTACAGGTCCAGACTAACATGGCTACCCCTCCTCTGATACTTTATGCAGTTCTTCACCAGAGGGGGTCAGGGGTCGTATCCCTATAGTAAATTCAGTGTATTGGCTGTTTGAACACCAGGCAAAGCCATGTTTCTGGAGTCCTTAGGAAAGCTGCAACTGGAATTAACCATTAGGGTTCCATAGAGTTAGCTACCCCACAATAACTATCAAGTCCACAGATGTATGAATACATCAAGTTAATACAGATATTTCCCATGTTCTTCACAATATACAAAAACTTCCTTCAGTATGGAAAGTACTAATCTGTGGTTAATATTAACTGAATGGAGATATAATATTTGCCTGGTATGGATTGACTGATTAATCTTCAGCTTTCTTTCACCTTAGAATATACATTTCTCTTCACAGCTCTGCTGTGTAATTTGA
The DNA here is from genome assembly GCF_003597395.2 of Chelonoidis abingdonii. Lineage (NCBI taxonomy): Eukaryota > Metazoa > Chordata > Testudines > Testudinidae > Chelonoidis > Chelonoidis abingdonii. Next base: position 103,547,582 of record NC_133772.1, on the reverse strand, counting down.
TTATTAAAGTTCAAATATAGACATTGTAATGAACCATTTTAAAATGTTTTATTTGAATATGTTCTCTTAACCATCCTGACTGAAGTATTTGTTAATATATTGCTTTTCACAGTTATAGTAGGTTTAAGGTTAACTAATTTTAGACACAGTAATTTTTTTTAATATGTATTTTATTTGATTTTTTTTTTTTTTTGCAGTTAATACACTGCTGAATGTTAAATTAAGTGAAACTGAAAGTGGAAAGTATGTTTCTCTTCTGGATTTACCAGGCAACTTATTAATAATACCCCAAGCTACACTGGGTGGTAGACTGAAGGGAAGAAATATGCAGTACCATTCCAACATTGAAAAAGAAAAAGGGATGGAGCTTTATTCCCTTTTTGTAACATTGTGTGAAAAAGAACTGGCTGCTAATAGGAAATGTGCTGAAGCAGGTGTTGTTGTCAAGTGTGGCACATATGGAAACAGACAGGTGTTAAAACTGGATACAAATGGACCTTTCACTCATGTGATTGAATTTTGAAAAATCAACTTTATGTATAGTATTATCCGGCAACTGTAGAATTTCTCATTGATAAGGAACAATGTGCTTAAATTGATTGGAATGTGAAGAAACAGACATGTTGTCATTTTAATAAATTTACACAAGAGTTGTCCAGCCCATGAAATACCTTGATTATTAAAAATGAATCTGACATTCTCATGTGTCTTACCCATTTGTGTATCTGAAATATTTTGTTAATGATTACTTAAGATTCATTGTAGTGAAAATATGTAAAGCAGTTCTTTTTAAATCTATTTAAGATGGGAATAATACATATTTTGTTGCTTTAAAAAACACGAAAGGTTTAAATTTATTAGGAAGTAAATTAAAAAAATTAGGGGGAAGGGGGAGCCTACACAGAAGGGATCAATTCTCCAGGTTCAATTCTCCATTCCTTACTGACGTGGGCAAGTCGCTTAGCCTTTCTGTTCCTCAGTTCCCCATCTGTAAAATAGTAATAATAGTACTTCCCTATCTCACAGTGCTGGTGTCTGAATAAGTATATTAAAGATTGTGAGGCATTCAGACACTGCAGTAATGGGTGCCATATTAGATCAATTGAACGTACACACAAACCCCACAACCAGAATGGTGCAGGGGAAGATGTCTTCTGTGGTGGCACTAGGACCCATATGGCACATCCTTATACCTCAGTCAGGTACCTTTTTTGGAAAGAAACTGCAGGGAACAAACAGCCAAGGAATGAAGCCATCAAAGCAGCTGCAGAAAGCAGCTCAAGCAGGGACCAAAGGACACTGATGATGTCATCAAGCTGCTTATTGGAGTTTTCACTGTGAGCATTCTCTGCCCTGTGCTAATTGCTTCCTTTTTGTTCCCATGTAGCTAATCCTCTCCTAATATAACTCAATGGAAAGGAGTTAAAATAACAAAGCAAAAATAAAAATAAAAAATCTGGAATTAACGTGACCTCTGCAGCCATCACATTGCTTACCCTGCCTGTGTCTTGAATCTCTTCCCTCCTACCTTTTTCCGTCTTGTCTGTTAAATTGTAAATGCTGCAGGACAGGGACTGGCTCTTACTTTTATGTTCAGTACCAGCACAAGCACAATAGAGCCCCATTCTTGGTTGGCCTCTAGGTACTGCTATACTAAATATGATAATTAATGGTGTATAGAAAGTAGATTGGAAGCGTCTTTGTGTTATGAGCCATGGACAATGGAACAAAGGGGCATTCAATTAAATTAGGTAGCAAATTCAAAACTGATTAAAAAAATTTCACTCAATCTGTGATTAAAGTGTGGAACTTATTGGCACATGTTGAGGCCAACAGTTGAGCAAAACTGGAAAATTATATGGATATCAAGAATATCCACAATTATAATGTGTGAAAAGAGATCTGGAAAGGATATAAAACTTCATGCCTCTGGATTTATGCCACTCTCTAACTATCAGGGGGTTAGAATGACACCTTCATGGGTGGGGGGGGGGCAGATTACTCCACCTTGGTTTACTTCACTGTGAAGTTTCTTGCACCTTCCTCAGAATCATCTAGTTCAGACCACTGTAGGAGACAGGATATTTGATTAGGAGGCCACATTTCTGATCCAGTATGGCATTTCCTGTGCAACACAGTGAGCTGTATTCTATTCCGATGCATACCTTATGAAATCCTGAATCATGGCCCAATATCTGAAAATATTTGACTTGCTTTTAGTTTAGATTCAAATAAAATATACTTTAATGCACATTAGTAATCTCCAGGCTCAAACTACACCAACACAACAATCTAAATTTTCTCCATAGATATACAGTTTATTTTTTAATACAGGAGATTGATAGGATTATTTCAGATTTGTCAAACTGTACATTTGGTGGTAATTACAAAGTGTTGAGGGATGTCTATTTCCTGGCAATTATTTTTTTTTTGCAATTCAAAAGGAAATGGAACTATGCCCATAAATCATTTGGAAACATTTATTTATTAACTCAGTCCCAGATTACATGTTTACTCATTAATAATTCACTATCTGTTTATAACAGACACAATGGCTCATTTAAATTCCTAGTAAAGAATCCTATATAAAAGAGAGTGTTCTTGTGTGAATAATTTGTGCAAATTCATTAAAATTCTATCCACTTAGAAAAAACTGTGTTTTTCATACCCTCGTCTGTTTTAGGCCAACTCCTGAAAAGTGCTGAGGAGTGGCAGTTTTCACTGACTCAAGGAATTGCTGGTAGCCAATACATCTCAGGAATTCATCCTTTTATATGTTTTCTAATAGAGAATGTGTAGGTTTCCAAGCCCTTAATATCTTCAGAGAATCTTTTGAAGCTTATGAGTTATTTTACTATATTTAAAATATTTCTGAGAAGGGATGAGGTTGGAGATTAACAAAAGTACAACCATAGGCGTGTGCAGCACATTTCATTAGGGTGTGGACCCAAGGAGCCTTGCCTCCATCCACTCCCTCCCACTTCCTGTCCCCGACTGCCCTCTCAGAACCTCCAACCCATCCTGCTCCTTGCCCTCTGACTGCCCCCTCCTGATACCCCCCCCACTGTAACTGCCTCCCTAGGACCCTACCTTTCCCCTGACTGCCCCAACCCTTATCCAAACCCCCGCTCCCAGACAGACCCCAGGACTCCCACACCTTTCCAACTGCTCCCCACCCCAACAGGACACCCAGAACTCCTGACCCATCCAACTCCCCCTGCTCCCTGCCTGTCCCAACCACTCTCCACCCCCCTACCTCCTGACAGGCCAACCCCCCCTGCTCCTTGTCCCTTTACCATCCCCTGCAGAGGCGCCCCCACCCCCTAATCACTCCCAGGACCTCACCAACTATCCAACCCCCTTGGGACTAGCCACACCCCTGCCCCTGACAGGCCCCTGGGACTCCCACACCCTATCCAACACCCCCGTTCCCCGTCCCCTGACTGCCCCTGAGACCCTCTGGCCCATATTCAACCCCCCTGGCCTGGCCAGGCCCCCTTACCACGCTGCCACTCATAACAGAGCCCCACCAAATCCCACCACCTGGACATCCCTTGGCCTTGACCAATGACGTGATGGCACTTACGAGGTGGGCGCAGAAAGCACCAACCAAGTTGGAGCACAGTGGTGGAAGAGCGTTATGACCGATTGTAAGTCAACAACGTGTAGTGTTGGGGAGGTGGCAATTGGTTGGGCAAGCAGGGGTAAGACGGTTCTGTGTGGGGCAGTCTAGGTGCAGGCAGCTCAGTGGGGGATCTGGATGTACAGGGAGATTCCAGGTGCAGGGGCAATGGGATTCCACAGGGGGGACCAAGTGAAAGTGGTTGGAACTCAGCGGGGGCAGTTCATTTGGATGGGGATCTAGATGTAGGTGGTTGGGGTTCAGTGGGGACAGTGTCTGGGGAGGCTCACCAGAATGGTACAGATGCAGGGGAGGCGGAACTTGTCAGAGTGAAGGTTTGATGGGCCTGCTTAACAGGGGAGCCCCAGCTGCTGCCAAGGAGATCTGCATGCTGGGCCCCTACTTCCCCTAACTCCTTCTCTTCCTCATCCCGTGCCCCTTCTCCACCACTCCATCTCCTCCCCATCCCACTCCCTTCTTTCCCAAACTGCCTCCTCCCCCTACCCTCGCTTCCTCTGTCCCCTTCTCTTCCCCATCCCATGCCCCGTCCCCACCACTCCATCTCCTCCGCATCCCACCCCCTTCCTTCCCAAACTGCCTCTTTTCCTCTGCCCTCGCTTCCCCTATCTTCTTCTCTTCCCCATCCCATGCCTCTTTCCCACTGCTCCATTTCCTCCCCTTCTTTCCCCACTGCCTCTTTCTCCCTGCCCTGGCCTGCCCCGCCCCATAACTCAGTGTTGTACAAAATGAAGCATGGCTCCCAGCACACACAAGGGAGCTCAACCAGCACTAGGACCCAGAAGGTAGTGTCCAGCTGGAAAGTCCAGGGAGCTGAGCAGCACCTCCTTTTTTCAGGGGGGCTGCGCAGCAACTCTGCGTTCACAGAAATGGGGGGGAGGAAGGGAGGGAGGGAAGTGGCATGTGACCTTGCACCCCATGGGGCCTCACCCCTCGCCTCTATTTGGGGGGGCAATGCCATGTCATGAACATTCCCAATCACACACCCCTGTTTCTCCTTCACTTTCTGCAGGGAAGCAAAGAATGCTGCAGGAGGGAAACCTGGGCTGTTTTCATTCCCCCTGGGGCCCAGGAGTGCCCCATGCAGACCACCACTGCCCAGCACCCAAGAGACCCACTCCCCCCACCCTGCCTGCCCCCCAGCCACGCTCACCAGCCTGCTGGGCAGGGGCTATTTGCCTTGCCTGGGCTGAGCCAGCATCACAGCCGGGGTCGGTGGGGGATCAGAGTGGGAGCCAGGCTCCCTCAAAACCTCCTTGCCTGGGGCCCAGACGAGCCCCCCACCACTGGCTGAGAATGACCTAGCCCCTGCACTGGTCCCAGACAGCTCAGCCCCAAGAGGTGGCAGGCTGAGCAAGATGAGCCAGGGCCATGCTGGGGAGCGGGCCAGGCAGAGCCCTGTGGGATGTGACTCCTGAGAGCCTCCCAGCCAGTGGAAAAGCAAGTGGGCGGAGGGGACAGGGCGGAGATACCTGGGCTGATTGGACAGATGAGTAGAGCACGCAGGAGGGGCAGGAGAGGAGAGGAGCCAGCCTGTAGTGGTCCCTCGGCTAGCAGCACAAGTGAAGCGCAGCACCTGTTGAGTATGAGCCTGGCGCCAGGCCGCCTGTGGTGCCATTGTAAACCGCTGGTACTGCTCAGTATAACTTCAGTATGGCTCCAGGGCATGTAAGTCGGAATAGAATTTGTCACCTCATGCCTACAAAAACTTACATTTGTGTGGGTTTTTGCCATTTTGTTTATTTCTCCCAGGGTACTATTTCCTGCTTGCAGGAATTCCCTTCTACCGTCTTCTGTTTCTAACAGTCTCAAAGGTCAACAGTTGCTGGTTGGTGAGCTCATTTCTACTGCTGCATTTATTGCTTTATGAGCCATTTATTGAAATAAACTACTTATAAAGTGACAAATACATTGATTTTTTTCAAATCCAGATGTGCCTGTTTCTCTGCCATTAATATATTCCTTTCAAACAGATATCACTACACCATTTTAAACAACTCTTATTCTGTGCCTAGACAAAAACACGAGTAATGCTTTTCTGTACTGAGGTGCCATATCTTGGTTTCCCCAAAGGTAATATTTAGTAATTCTCCACCTCCCTTTCATAGATTATAAAGCCAGAACCATTCGGATCATCTGATCTGGCCTGCAATCTAACACAGGCCACTGCATTTCATCCAATAATTCCAAATCATGTCCTTATGACTTAATTTGAAAATGTGCTCACAAAACGCTTTCTGAACTGAGCAATGCACAGACCATACTGTGCTAACATGAATAATGTCCTCAGATGCAATAGTTTTCTTTCTGTCCTTAGGCTGCTCCAAGTGCTGCAGCTCCCTTCCCTTGCTGGTTGTGGAAGACTTTACCTTTGCTTTCACATACATTATGCAATAGGCAAATATTATAAAAGTTACATTAGGCACTGAACTTGGATTGGGGTTAATAGACCTATCTCTATTTTTCAAACAGTCTCGCAGAAACACATTTCACTATGACCCTGTCTTCACCTGCTTAGAACAGGTTTGTATAATCTGGAAATTGTTTCATTACCAACTGCAAAACATGATAGGCCAGGTCACATCAAGTGGAGATAGAGACAGCAATGCTAGAAATAGAGTTCCCTTTGCCTACTTCTTAGAAGTCCAGATTTCTTAAAACTTCTGGCATCATCTACTTTGCCTGGCCACTCTATGTACAACTCCAGAAATCTGCAACAGTGATCCACTGAGTAGTACTCTTTTCTGTTAATGCACTCTTCGTTTATTGTGAGAAACAGAATGAGCACATAGGCACCATTCTGCAGGATTTGGGAACCCCCATTATTTAAATCTGAATGATCTTTGGCACATTGGCCACCTTGATCTCACACTTATGCCATGTATACATTGCCATATGCTATGTGACACTTCTCTGACAACAGCACTGACTATATACTTCCAAACCTTAAACTAGTGCTAACTGATTGGCAGATACCTGTGGTAGCTAACACTCCCTTTTCCACAGCTAGAGGTACTCTAATGTAACTGCAGTGTCAAATCTAATTTATCACAGTAATTCTCCAACTGGTTTTTAAATGTTATAATTCTTGATGTCCGATTTGTGTCCATTTATTCTTTTACGAAGTATTCTCCAATTGGAGAACACTTCAACCTCCCTGGCTACTCAATTACAGACCTAAAAGTCACAATATTACAAGAAAAAAACTTCAAAAACAGACTCCAATGAGAGACTGCTGAATTGGAATTAATTTGCAAATTGGACACCATTAAATTGGGTTTCAATAAAGACTGGGAGTGGATGAGCCATTACACAAAGTAAAACTATTTCCCCATTCTTATCTTCTCCCCCTGCCCCCCAGTTCCTTATATTTCCTTGTCAAGTGCTGGAAATGGGCCATTGTCATTACAACTACAAACAGTTATTTTTCTCTCCTGCTGATAACAGCTCACCTTAACTGAGAGAGAGAGAGAGAGAGAGAGAGAGAGTGTGTTTGTGTTTTCCAGCTCTATTTTCCACTACATGCATCCAAGAAGTGAGCTCTAGCGGAAGGTGCCAGAAGTACTCCTATTCTTTTTGCAGCTACAGACTAACATGGCTACTACTCTGAACCCTGAAGTCTTCAGCATTTTGAGGTAGCTAAATTGAGTATCAAGTAATTAATATATGATGGGGTTTTCAATAAGACCCTGACAATAAGGTCGTGTTTGTTCCTTTCGCTACACTCTGCAGTCTGCTATGTGCCAGTTGTAGGGCACTCTCCATCCCCAAAGTAGCTGCATCTCAGAGGTGCTTGTAAAACAGAACCTGTAGAGACCTCCTGTCACTCCCTTAAGCAAACTGCTGTGTGTCTCTACACCAGAGTGTTCCCAGCCACACCAAATACAATTCTGTCCCAATGCCACCACTTCTACTACAAAACCTCTTTTAAACCCGTTGTTGTACAGTAGGTGCATTAGACATTGTATTAGACAGTCGGACTGTCTCCGCCCCATAACAGAAGGATCGGGCGGGTTAAAACTCACCAAAGTAAAATTAAAGTGACATTGTATTTTTAAAGCAGCTACTGACTTCTAACTATGGCAGCCTCATGGTACCAGAGCCTTAGCCCCTGGGGATCGGGCGACGCCTCAGCAGGGCGTCGCTGTCTCCCTCAGTTCGGCGACAGGACTCGCACACTTCCACCCCAGGGCAGCCCCCGCTTTCATGCGGCTGGGCTGGGGCCGTACGGAGGCCCGTGGCCGGGGTGCTACACTGCAGGGGTCCCGTGGCGACGATGCCAAGGCCCGCGGCCGCCGGCAGGGAGTGGCTGCAGCCCGGCGCGGCGCTCAGCCCTCTGGCGGGGAGGGGGCGGAGCCCCGGCAGCTTCCCCCCGCCAGGCGCTGCCGCGGAGCAGTGACGCTGCGCTGGCCACAGCGGCCGCTCGATGGCTCCAGACCCGATTGCATGGCCCTGAGCCGCGCCTCCCTCCCGCCTCCCTGCAGCACGGGGCGGCTGCGGCAGCTCGGTCCCTGGGTCAGCGTCGGCTCCGGTGCTGGAGGAAGCCGGCCGGAGCAGCGGCTTTTCCCGGTAGCACCTCGCCCTGCGGATCCGGAACGGGAGACTCGCCGGCTAGCTCTGTGTGGGCCAGGTAGCTCGACCCGGGGGGAGCTCTGCCAGCCCCTCCCCCCTAGGCTGGAGTATGGGGGGTGAAGGGGACAGGAGCTCTGCCAGCCCCTCTCCCCTGGCTGGAGTATAGGGGGTCTGAAGTGGGCAAGAGCTCTGCCAGCCCCTCCTCTCCAGGCGAGGGTATGGGGGGCTGAAGTGGGCAGGAGCTCTGCCAGCCCCCACCCACCACAGGCTGGGGCATGGGGGGATTGAAGGGGGTAGGAGTTGTGCCTGCCCCTGCCCATTTGGTATGGGTGGCTGAAGGGGGCAGGAACTCTGCCCCACCCTCACCCTCATGGGCTGGGGCTGGGGCTGGGGTCGAAGAGGGTGGGACCTGTTGTGAGATGCAGCTGGTGGTTCTTGGTCTAGAGGTGGGGTGAGGCTAAAAAAGCATGTTGAACTCCTGCCAGGTTTCCTTGGCCCAGAAAAGTAGAAGGATGGCTGGACTTCAAAGAGAGATCAGATCCTGTCAGGAACCTCTATAGAGGTGAGGGCGATGAAGAGGGTCCAGGAACTTTTTCTAGACCTTTTACCTACTCTTTCTTTCCAAGCTCAGGGGGTAATAAATAAAGGAGGTGAGGTCATGCTCGACCTCCACACCCATGTCAGAGAAAGGGACAAAAACGGCAGAGCTGGCTTATGTGTTTCTTTGGGGAAAGTGTCTGTCTTGCTGGGATTGGGAATTTATGTGCGCAGAGCCTTGCTGCTCCACACAAAAGAAGTCTGATGGTCTGTTGTGTCAATAACCATATTTATTGCTCAATAGCAAAAAGCAGAGAGAAATAAACCTAACTTCTCTTCTCCTTGTAGTTGCTGCTGATAAGACTGCTTAGACTGACTTGATAGATAGTCATCTCTGTACGTGTGTAATTCTAACCACAGAGCAGAAAGAAAACGAAAAAAATCTAAGTCTTTGCTGGATAGTTTCCTGGGGTTTCTGAGCTTTTTCTGGATTACATTCACTAAAGGGAGGAAGATAGAGCTCTCATTTCACAAGAGAGACCGTGCCACTTTATTTTCTATTCTTACTTTCATGTCTGCTGAATCCCAAAATGTTTTGTGTGGGTAAGTAATACAGAGGGCTAGAGAAAGAAAGAGGTATTGGCAAAAAAGAATAGGTTTTTAACTGACATTGAAATGGAATGTAGGGTAAATGAGGTTGATGCCTTTAACAGTAGACTGTTAAAGATAACAGGCGCTGCAGAAGACAAACGACCCTATGCTGTGAGTATGCTAGGGTTTGGGAGTGTTTATTTTGTCTTGTAAAAAATATGCCACTGGGGATAGCGGCATTGGAAGTGCTAGTATAGACAAGGCTCCTGCAACTGTTGGCATTTTGAAAACCTTGTCCAGTCTTGCCCAGGGCAGGTCTAAGTGATGCCAGAGTTTTGTCTGTACAAGGGCTCCTAATATTTCTTCAGTTTGTGGAGCTCTACCTGTTTGGTCATAGTATGAATTTTGGAGAAGAGGAGAAAATCCTAAAATCCTAGTGTAGACAAGGTTACAGTGATGAGATTGGTTGAGGTGGGGGCAGGTAATAGGATTATGATGTGCAGGAAGGGATTAGGAAGTGTCAAAATGTAGATTTAAAGGTACTTGCTTTCCTTTGATGTTTCTATAATATAAAGCTGCTTTGTTTTTAAATGTTTCTTTAAATTTGGTTGGATTTTATTTTTATTTTTAATGGGGTTATTAAATGCTTTTGGTTATTTAGGTCTTTTAGGTTGTAAATCCTGAACCTGTGGCAAAAATTGTCTTGCCGTTTTCATAAAGATAGATATAAACAGTCAGGAGATATTTATCTTTCTTCTGTTATATGTCATGTTTAAGTATTTTATAATGAGTTGTATTTAATCACTTCAGAAATAAGTTGTGTAGAAATGTTGAAGCCAGATTGTTCCAGTTTTTAATTTATTAATTGTAGTTAAATCTCAAAGAAAAGAGAGAGAACTGTGTTAATTCATTGCTACAATGTTAAGTCTAGAGATATTTTGTATACTTGTGTTTGAATTCTAAATTAAATATTTGCTTCAGGGCCAATAAAATATTTGGATAATTGGCTAGTTTATGTAGCCATTGTGCCAACATTTGAAATCTGTGTACAGTTACATCTGCTTTGAGCTGTTTTAGAATCTTCTTTATCAAGCAGTTATTTTCAGTTTCTAGAGAATCAAGTGACACGTAGTACTGACTAGGGTCCTGATCCTGCACTGTGATGTGATAGAACAGGACCTTGCAGAGTCCCATTGACCGCATCTGTGAGGAGTCCATTGCTGGATATTATATCATGTTTCTCAACCTTTTTGATACCAGGGACCAGCTTGCTGCCTTCCTTAACTGTGTCAGGGACCCAGAAACCCAATAAGTAAACTGTGTCAGGGAAATCTCAGGGACCGTGGCTGGTCCAGAGACCAGTTGCTGAGAAACAATCATATCCCAGTACAGATGGAACCTAGAATACTGCACCTTTAACTTAGAGGTGTGATGTCTTGAATGATTTTGGTAGAAGTAAATATAATATTTGAGAATCTTGGATCCTGATCCTGCAAACAGTTCCATGTGTGTTTAACTTCATGCATATGACCATGGTATTACTCATGCATGAAATCAAGCATGTGTGTGAGTATTTGCAAAATCAGAGCCTTTTTGAAGTCTTGTGGGGTATCTGCTCAGCAACACAAAGCATAAAAGAATTATTTTTTTCGGTATATGGTGCCTCTGATATGTTTAAAAATGTTCGGAATCCATATAGATGACTTTTTCTTTAAAATTGATTTCATACTGTTTTGATTTTTCTCCTGATGCTGAAATATTCCAAATATTAAAATTTAATAGACATTTAATCTAGTTTCTTATATTTTTTGATTGAGTGGAAGCATACATTAAATTCACCCATTTAGCCATAAAATGAGAGAGCAAGAATGAATCGCAAAGTCTGAAAACGGACCATAACTTGGATGGGCCAATGCATATCTAGCCATAGCAGCTGCAGTCAGTAATTACGTTTTGTGGTTCTGTACAGTGAGAATTTTAAGGTTTTGTCTACAGAGAAAAGGCACAGCATTACTGGTTAGAAAGCGTAATGCTGATGACGTTGACACCTCCCACGTGATATTAAGGAAAGAGAAGTCATTGGGATAAAAACTAAATATTTAGAGTTTTCCTTGCAGTCAGTCTTTATTTAGTTTTGCTTTACTTTATTGCTAGTGTTTAATCAGATTTTTTTTTGTGTCTTGAATGCTTTTTGTGTATATAGGTGGGTAATTGTTGTTATACCATTTTGAGCAATCTGAGTTTGCTTTGACTTTGTTTAGACTCATCAAAAATTTGTATAGCATTGGGATATGTCTGCTTAAATGCAGTATTATCCATGTTTAAATTTCCAATTGTTTTTGCAGCTGCGATGTTGTATTTGTCATTTCAATCAGCAATATCGACTTCTTAGTACTTCTTATTGATGTGTTAGAATTCTAGCCTTTGTTAAATATTTAAACTGATTGAATCCTATTTATATTGTATTATGTCACAGTCTTGGTTTACCCAAGGATTCAGTCCTGCATTCCTTGTGCAATCTAATCTCCCTTTGAAGTCTGCAGGAGTTCGGTATGTGCAGAGAGGGCATGATTGGACTCTGAATCTGTTTTGGTTTTGGTCTGGAAGATAATGTTTGAGACTAAAATTAGGATAGATGCTTTAATGCATTTAGTTTAGGGGGGGAGGGATAGCTCAGTGGTTTGAACATTGGCCTGCTAAATCCAGGGTTGTGAGTTCAGTCTTTGAGGGGGCCACTTAGGGATCAGGGCAAAAAATTGGTCCTGCTAGTGAAGGCAGGGAACTGGACTCAATGACCTTTCAAGTCCCTTCCAGTTCTAGGAGATTTGTATATCTCCTATTATTATTATTATTATTATTATTATTATAGTTAAAAATTTTGGGACAGCATCTACTGTCAGTTAACAGTCATGCAACGTCAATGACGTTGTCCATTGTGTTAGCACATATTTTGACCCATAAGATGAGTACAAACACACTCCACTCAATTTTTATATTAATGAAAAAACTTGATAAGTCACATAGAAGCAGTGTTTCTATTTTGAAGACTTTATAGATAGGTATGTTTAAGTGCTTAAATTAGGCTTGAGTATTGATAGTCTTGTCGTGCAGTTGGCTAAAAAATAACGATCATCCGATTCAACTTTTACAACAACCCTGCAGGAATAAAATTGATTAGAATTGTTAATGACCTCAGACTAAACGCCAGAGATCGGAAGACCCACTATATTGGTTACATTTCTTAGATTAATGTTAGAGAACCTAAAGCTTTAAAAAGAAAAATGTTACTGCAAACTAGTTAAAATATTGTTACTTTGGACTTCCCCAGTACCTTGCACTGATGACCAGATACTTGCTATTAGATAATTTGAGTGGCGTTTTGATTTTGGAGGATTGTTTGTTTTTTGGTAGCCTGGCTAGGTTGATTTTGATTGTCTAGTTTACAGAGTATATGATTAGTTTCAGGTTAGCATCCATTTTTCATTACGTCTGGAATGTGGAGTAGGCATGTAGGGGAGAGTCCATCAGTTTATTGATTGAATATTTATTTTTATACCAAATTTATTGCATAAATGTTTAAGAACTTAATATTCAATATTATTTTGTCTGAAAATAATGTGTAGGGTAATATTTATTATGAGTGAGAAACTGCAGCTCTTACACTTTGCTTTGAATTTTCACTATTAAGGAGAGGCAGTTGATAATGATTTACTAGATCTTTATCTGAATGTGGTGTCTAGGCACCCAAATCTTACTTGAATATGAAAAGTCATTAGTGTCAGCATCGCAGAGAAAGGCAGCAATGAGTGATCAAGTGTTGTTTTTTATTCATAAGTAGAAAACCTGCAGGTCTGAAAGGAGATTTGTAAATACTGTAAAATAATCACTGTCTACTAGTTCCCATTATTAATCAATGATCGCTCTTGGAATAGTGGGCCATGGTTAAAATCTCAATATTTGAGTATGGGAGATTGGTAGGGATAGTTGTTGTTTTTTTTTTCTGCTCAAAACAAATGAAACATCTGTGAAAAAAATAATAAAATTGCCATTGTTGCTTAGTAATTGAAAATTATGGTTCATTAACGTCAGCTATCCTTGTTGCACAGTCACATCTGGAGGAAGACAGTAATCAGTGGTAGATCTGGATTTTTTTTTTTTCAGCATGGGTATGTTTTTAAAGCACGAGTGGGTTTGCCCCACAGATGGAAGTCCAAAGTTGAAACTCATTATCTGCCCTGTCTTGAATTTTACCTGATCTGTGGCTTAGTCAAACCCTGGCATGAATAATATTCTGATGTTCTTGTTTAGGAGTCAGTTGCTAAAGGTAAATTCTCCAAATGTCTCAGACCCCAGTTTACCAGTTCTTTTTTCTTTATATGTAAACAAATTATGTATTTCACTTTGCTGATGTAAGATGTTCGGTTTTGGAAACTGAACTATTGTTAGTGGTTTTTGTTTTTTTTATTTGATGCTGTAAACTCTGCACATTGAAATTTTTGTGGAATTTATAAATCTGGTGCCCATTCACTAGGAACTTTTCTTCTGGGAATATATTCTGACTCAGCCTTGCAAAATTCTTCTTGCCATATTGACAAGAAAAGTATCTTTCCATTAACATCTTTGCTATGGTAATGAATGATGGGTAGGTATATTTTCTTCCTTGGTTAGTAAATCTTTGTGATTCTGCAAGGATGTTATTAACTATAAAATGAACTTGACAGCTCATGGTAGAAAGAACATATTTAGAATGACACTGTGATCTAGAGCTGTTTGGAAGATATATTTTGTGAGGTTTTGTTTTGTTTTTTCAGCAACATTTTCTGATTGGATCTCCTGCTGACTTGATTTATTGTTTGTTTGTTTATTTTTTAACTAACTGCTAAAGATTCTTGTTTAGGATACCACAACTTTCAAATAGTGTATCCTCAAAAGTGATGTTTTTAAAAATGTTCTTTAAAATAACTTAAGGAACCCCATTGACTTGTGGAGTTGAAGAGCTGTCTGCATGGATCCAGTTGCAAGCCCAGGCCCTAAGTTGGTAAATGTAGATGGTTATTTAGGAGCAAATACAGGAGGTCAGTAGACCTAACTGGTTTGGGGGACTCAATTATTGTGTCTTTATTTACAGAATAACCAGCTTTTTTCCTTTGGCCTGCATGTACCTTTTTTGTTTCAAGAATAAATATGCTTTCAGAGTGAATTGCATAATATGCAGCTTGTTTCATTTAATAAAATATTTATTTTTCTTTTCTCAGTGGGTTTTTTTTAGAATTTTTAAATTGCAGGTTGAGAAAAATCACAGTCTTGATACTCCCCAACCTTAAGGAAATGCCATAAAGGTATACCTGTGTCATATGTGGACACACACTTGTATCTTTATATTGTACACTCTGTAGAGTTGAGGTGTTTCTTCCTTCATTTGGAAAGTGGCTAGCACTTTTGAGCGTGACTACACTAAAAATAATTAATAATATTAGGATGCACCTTTTTCTTACATGATATGTTGACATCTTACAGTGGACTGTCATTGCTCCATCCATGATTTTTGTATCCATGCTCCTTTCTGACTCTAGCACCAGCATGTTGCAGTAGACATTACATTTCCTCACTATTCTCCTTGCTTGGAAAGCTGTAGATTGGTACCCTTTTCTGATTTCTTTTTCAAGTTAGTGTAGTTGCCAGAGGCTATAAAGGTTCAGAATAAGTGGGTGGGTTGTGGCGGGCACACTAGAGGTGTCTGTAGGAAGGGTGTTGTAGATACACTAAGGTGAGGGGAAGCTGCTCGTATTCACCCAAAAAAAAAGTCTTGGAAAGCTTGCAGGATGTATTGTGTCAGAAGTTTTGATTACGAAAGGAATACATTGGTGTCTGAAAAATGTGAAAAGTCTCCCACCCTATTGGCTTTAAAACAGTATTAATTCATTCATTTCAGTATTAGAATTATCCTTGGAGAGCAGGATTCTGGAAAGATCCACTCATCCTGATGTTTTGTGTCAGAGTCCACAATATTGTTCACCGATGCTTCAGAAAACCCTGAGTCATCTTTGCTAGTTACCCTCTCTGTTGATTAATACTTCAGTTCCTCTTTCCTTTTATCATTAGCACATTAAACCAGTTTGAAGATTTTGAAATAATCATATGAATTTGTGATACTTTTTATGTGTAGATGCATATTTCTTGTGTATTAGTTTATTTTTGTAAGTCCCATGAAGAAATCAGAATGTATCCTTCTAGAATCATAGCTAGCATATTACTTTAGCTGTGGTTCCCACCTCCACCCCCCACCTTATTTTTTTTGTTTAAAAACAATTTAAAAGTTGAATACAGCCTAAACAGAGAAAAGAGATTGTGTTATAAACTACTGTAGTGAAATTTATTAAATTTTAGGTAGAATACAAAGAAATAGTACATAGATCATTTGAATGTTTTGTGTCAGTATTGTGACTTTTGGTAGGTGCCCTGAGATAGAAACCAGAAGTAATGGTCAGAACGTCTGAAGTTAGGTTTTTGTTGTTGTTTTCCATAAGAAGGGCAGTATTAATTAATCTTCATATGCATTGGATTTCATATTTAATTGCTGAGTAGTCGGGTTCTTGATATCCTTCATCCAAGCTGACACGAAGTCGGAGAGACTGGATTTCCATTGCAGAGTAATGCTGCATTTGATAAGAAGCCCCAGATAGAAAAATCTACCTTTTTATGCCCTTGAAGAGAGATTTTTTTCAAAATACATTTTATTCATATATTTAATATATGAAAATAAGCTACTCTTTAGCTTAATTTTTTTTGTATTTTTACAACTTTTTTATACATGGGATTCTTCTTTTGGGATGCCAGATTTTGCAAAGCAAAGGACACTAGAAATTTTGAATTTGAGATCCTTTTGGTTAGCAAAAAACTGCAGCTTGTAATCATCTTTTAAGATGACTTGGAATTGACTGTGGTAGGTGATTTTAGAAGAGTTTAGCTAGAAACGTGCATTGGATAGCATTAAGGCGGTTGTGCAAAGACTGTGTAGTATTTCCACACTGTAACAAAGAAGAAACTTTGCCCAAATATGGAATGAGAAGTTTACTTTTTTCTCTAACTTACATGAGCTAGAGGATTAAAGTGAATAAAATTAACTTATATGAATCTCTGCTTACAGAGTAAGAATGCTAGCAAGCTGAGAAAGTACATGCACATAAACAATTGTGTGTGTGTGTGTGTATGTATGTGTATATATATATGTGTGTGTGTGTGTGTGTGTGTGTGTGTGTATATATGTGTATATATGTGTATATATATATAGCCACTGACAGCCAAAAGAAATATTTAAATTTCTAGTGTAGTCCATTGTCAAGCTGCCTGGTATTTCAGGTATATTTCAAATGATAGTTCATTGTAATAAATGATATAGACTAATTTCTTTAGGGAGTAAGAGGTGTGCCAAATGAGATGAGGGTAATAAAGATAACCTGCCACTGTGCATATGACAAGCTGAGCACTAAATTATTTAGCACTGCTTTGTGCTACCCATTTGCTACTTTATGTATCATTTTACAATACAGTATTGCTGCTGCACAGAGAAAAAAATGCATGTTCAGCAGTCTTAATGACCTCTGGAAAGGATAATTTGTTTTGGAGTTTAAGATATGACACTGGCTCAAAGAATATTTTTGTTTGTAATAGATACAAACTTTGTTACTAAATCATATATTTTTGCTTATAAAACCTATGTGACATTCCTGTAGGATAACAAGTATATATTTAGAATAGGTTTTTATTACATTGGTTTTTAATTATGTTGTGGGTGGGGGATGTTAGACCCAAAATATAGTTTTTGAAGGACTGGTACAGCAAAGAATCTTGTTGCAATTTGTATTGAATTCATTTCTTATTTATTAACTTGTAAAAATACATTGTAATATTAATTAACAGGAATTAAAAAAAAATCTCTCAAGTTTCTTTAAGATTAAAATTAAGTCCCTATATATTGTGGATAGATGTGTTAGTAGAGTAATGCACTGGGCCTTCATGTGAAATGGGGTTTATATACAGACAGGGCATAAATTAACATGACTTCTATCTGTTTTTATCCCATGATTTTTTAGTACCTGAATCAGTGAACGTTACTGTAGATTACAAAATTTGTCAGCATTGGGCATGAGTGACCATTATTTTTCTGTAGATGCTCAACAAGGAATTTCAAAATGTAAGTGTAGGTGAACAGATAGCTTTGTGAGCAAGCTTACCTGGCATATTCTGTACTATATCTGGCTTTAATCAGCATGTTATATTAGTACTATCAGTGTCTCACTTCCATGAGCATAAATATCACCAAGTGCAATCAAATAAAATATTTAATAATGTGTGTATCCATGTGCATTGGTTACTCTTTTACTCTGAAAATTAGTGTTAATATCAGTAAGTTAAGATAGAAATATGGTATGATTTCTCTTTTTTAGGAGTTCAGTCTTCTGATTCAGTCACTCAAGATTGATGGGGAGAACCCTGATTAGTTACAGCTCTGGCTGTCTTAATCTGTAGTCTTTGAGGACAAAGATTTCAAGGAATGGAGTTGGCTCACAGTTTACTGCTTAATGAAGAGGCATATAACCAGCTTGGTGAATTTCAGAAGGCAGAGTTCATTTTTGAATGGTTGAGATTTTTGGAAAAACTTTTACCAGTGACTAGCAGGGTAAGTATAATACAATTGGAAAGAAATAACATTCCTTAGAGAGAACTATTTTTCTCCATATTCCTTACTCCTTCTACTAGGTGTTTTATAGCTAGGGTTAATTTTAAAGATATACTTGGATGATGATAATATTTTAGATCTTCTACATAGTGTTCTTACTGAATTTCAAGCAAACACAACTTTTTAAAAAATTGCTGAGAATTTGTGTCCTCTTCTAGTAAAACAGCTCTTTGAATCTGGTGAAAAAATTATTTCACAAGATTTCATATTTTACAGGTTTGCTAAATAATTTTTTAGACAGCCTTATAGGTTTAAATGAGCAGCCTTTTTGTATTCTTTGTATTTCTGTATATCTGTAGTGTTGTGGTTTTTTTAATCAAAACAGTGTGAGAGCTGCTGCTTTTCTGTTTTATCTCCTGTACATACACAGAAAAAAAGTTGAGTTAAAAGTCTGTTTAGTGGCCATGTGATAGAATAAACACTACTGCTGCTACTGTTTAGGCAGTAGATCAGTGAGGGTAATCCTTGAGCTGGAGAGTCTCTTCATCAATAAAAGTAGTTGGAGAAATAACCACAATGTGGTGATGTGATTGTTGCTTCATGTCCTTGCATCAGAATGTCAGCACATCATGGCATAATTATTTTGTGGCTCTCTGTAGCTCCTTCTAACTTATTTCCTCTGTGATTCCCCTTTTCTTATTGAATGATGGAAGAGTTGGGGAGGGATTCTGCCAACTCTGGCTACTTGGCTCAGTATTGTCTTGTATGTTTTAGCTGAGATGGGAATGCCCATATGATATATACTTTGTCTAAGACTAGGCTAAACTCAAAGATCTCTGACAGAAACATATGATACCTGAGAACTTTGTACTGGGTCCCAAATGTGGCATGTGGCTCCAAAGCCAAAAGGTATATACATCGCTGATCTAGCTTACTAGTAAATTGATCTAGTTAATAGTCACTTAGGAACTGGGGTAACTATTTTGGAAAATGGTAAAGTGTTTTGACAGTTGCCAATTACAATTTCTCATGCTTTCAAAGAGAAAATACACAAATTGAGATTTTCTTTAACCTCAACATCGTAGTCTAATAGAGGAAAATATTTTCATTAAATTCTGATATCTTTAATAACTCTTAATATTTTTTCCCAGTGTACATTTTCAGTAGTTGTTTTTCTGCAAAGGTGCATTGTTTGTGTGTTCTCTTTTATAAATTATCTGTTGTTAAAGAGAGATGGGGAATGACACACAACCAATAAGAAGAAATTGCAGTTTTGTATCAGAAGGATACAGCTGCGCTGATGCTGTTGAAAATATTCCTGGGAATAATACTAGAGAAAAGTGTAGATGTAAGAATCTATAACTGGCTCAGATATTTCAGACTTGTCTTCCATTCAATGGAAAAGCCCGGGAAGAAAATTGATTTTATACACTGAGAATGTCAAACTAGCTGAAACAGAGCAATCTGGGGAGAAGTTGATGATCATGCTTTAGTTTAACTGGTTACTAACTTCATTTCCAGGCTGACGTAAGGGAAAAACAGAAGAAACTGGCTGAACAACTAATATCTTTGTTAAATAGTTCACCAGGCCCTCCTACCCGAAGGCTTATAGCCAAGAACCTAGCTATACTTTATAGTATTGGAGACACTCTCTCTGTTTACCAGACAGTTGACAAATGCAATGAACTAATTCGGAGCAAGGATGATTCACCAAGTTATCTGCCCACAAAACTGTAAGTAACAACCACCCCCAAACTAGTAATAAGAATAACTGTCTTTTTATATCGCATCTTGCTAACCTTCAAAGACTTCTAAGCGTGAAAAGTAAAGACTAAACTAACATGAACACTGAAAGCTAATTCAAATTACAATCCTGCATATCAGAAGCATAGCAGTTTTATTTTTGATGTTTCGTATGCTGCCTTTAGGATGGAATGGTGAATGACTTAGTTGTTTTGTAACTTTCGATGTGCCACTTCAATGTGATTTCTATCTTTGCAATTCTTGGATAAAAATCTCAGCTCTATCTTCTACATACAGCCGTAGAAATAGACCATGAAGGCACAGTCAGCTTGAAATAGCTCACTTTTTTTCCCTTTTTTCAGAAGAAGCTTGCTGTTCTCATAAACATGATTTTAGATTATTTAGGTTGGGCAAATAGAGAGAGCATTGTTAGGAACCTCAGAGGTACCAAACAAAGCTAGGCAACTAGACAACCTAACAGCAGATAAAATTCAATGTAGACAAGAACAATGTTAGAACTCTTGTTCCTTGTTACACATACTAAGTTAACTGTTGCCACAGGGCTGTTTCATTGCTGTGTAGACTTCCAGGCTTGTGCTGGAGCCAGAGCTTTGGGACCCTCCCACCTCGAAGGGTCATAGAGCCGGGACTCTGGTCCAAGATCAGAAGTCTACACAGCAGTGAAACTGCCTCTCAGCGTGAGCCCGCGAGCCCAAGATGACTGGCAGGGGTGGCTTCAGGCACCAGCACGCCACCTGGGTGCTTGGGGCAGCAAGCCACTGGGGGCACTTTGCTGGTCACCGCGAGGGCAGCAGGCAGGTTGCCTTCTGCACCATGCCTGCAGAGGGTCTGCTGGTCCTGCGGCTTTGGCAGACCTCCCGCAGGCTGCCGCCGAATACGTGGGACCGGCGACCTCCCACAGGCAAACCGCCAAAGGCAGTCTGCCTGCTATGCTGATGACCGGCACACGTCAGCCACAGGTATCTTACTGCTCTGTAAGCATACCCTTAAACAAAACACCCTGGGGGATATCTATGTGGGAACGCTCAGGAAAACGAATCTGAATTAACTGAAGGTGTGAATTTAAAATGCATTAACCCCAGCGAGGATACTCTACTATTGTAGAATCTACTTAATTGAGATGACCTGTTGTGCAACCTTACTAGTTATATGATTAAGTCCTCCGTAGAACTTTTAAGCTCCACAGGGTCCATAGTCATCAGGCCATGGGTATTTCCACATATATTGTGGCTACTCCTGAGCCAAGTATGTAACAAGGACTGAAGCCTTTGAGCTTCTGACCTTAGAAACATCTGTCCTTAAAAGCTCTACAGTGGCCCTTGGTTTCCTTGGACAATCCAGGGGTGTTCATTGAGAGAGACTGCATCTTGTATCTTAATGAAATGGTATCGTAGTCTCCAGTTAGCATCTCTCTTTATCATTAGTAGTTGGTGGTAATATGTTAATTCACTATGAACTCCATTACATAGGTGTTTCAGTTGAGACAAACATAATATATTAATCTTAAACAAAACAATGAAATGTATTTTAAGTATACACAGTTGACTAATTTGGAATGTGACAGTTTTAAGTTAGCTTTTTCAAAGGGGCCTAAGGTAGCTGGGTGCCCAGTTCCACTTGAATTTCAATGGGAGCTGAGTGCCTAATTGCCTTAGATGCCATTGAAAATTCTCACTTTATTTAGTAATGGCTGTATATGTGAAGGGTTTTTGTTTTTTGTTTTTTTAGCACTTCATGCTTACTTATAAAAAAGGATGATTGGCAATGTTGTGCTCCTCAGTTAATTCTTACAGATGCTTTAGGTGCTGTTTATTTGCTGCTAGAATTGCAATGCAACTTTAAGTGTATTAAACGTAGCTTTTTAGATGACATCTCCAAGTACAAATTTTGGGGAGGAATTTGAGAGGAAAGTCTTAAAACTTACTGAAATGGAGGGGAAGTTACGTTAAAGGGACAAAAAACAGCAGAGAATGAGAAGAAAATACCTATTAAGCATACTAAATATGATAGATTATATACTGTAAATTTACAGGTTTATTTGGAAGGTAACAGCTTTTTACTATTGCTTGCAGTGTAACAGTTTAAGAAAGATTTTCACAATAAGATTGTCAGGAGAAGTTGGTATTGCCTGGACTTGAGTATCAAATATAGAAAAAAAATGCCTGCAATTAGGGGAAGGAAGCAGCCCTACACTGGAGGCAGGCAAAGGAGCTTCATGTATTCTTTACTCATGGCTCTTCCAGGTTGTTGCATTTATGCACAGGAGGAGCTAGTATTTTTATTGAATATATTCCACTGAGAAATTCTGCTAATAGCAGTGAATTAGTAGGCAGCACATTGCTAGAAATTTTTGATTCCTAGGGGCAGGGCAGGTGCAAGGATGTTTCACACCCTAGGCGAAACTTTGACCTTGTGCCCCCACCCCCCTCCGCAAGCCCTGTGGCAGCGCTCTGCTGCCCCCCCTGCCCTGAGGGGCCCCTCCCTGCAGTGGCTCCCCCCCCTCCGCCCTGTGTGCCCCCCCCCCCCCCCCCCGCAGCAGCTCCCTGGTCTGGCTCACCTCTGCTCCGCCTACTCCCTGAGCACGCTGTTGCCGCTTCACTTCTCCCACCTCCCAGGCTTGCAGCACCAATCAGCTGTTTGGCGCCACAAACCTGGGAGGGAGAGAAGCAGAGTGGGGCGGCGTACTCAGGGGAGGAGATGGAGCAAAGGTGAGCTGGGGCAGGGACTTCCCCTGCGTGCTGCCCCCCCCCTTTACTTCCTGCAGGCGGTCCTCCCCACACCCCCCTGCCCCAGCTCCCTCCGCCTAAAAGCCTACAACGACCGGGGTGGCCGAAGATCCAGCTGCCACAGTCGCTGCCAAAGGACCCGAAATGTCGCCCCCGCCCCCAAATGCTGGCACCCTAGGCGACCTCGTATGTCGCCTAATGTGTTGCACTGGCCCTGCCTAGTGGCCCATTCACTTAACTTGTATTTATGTGAGTGATAGGATAGTAAAATTACTTGTGTGAGTAAAGATGGCAAATGAAGCCATTAAATTAAGGCTTAGTTCTTAGTGAAATTTTTGTTAACTTCCTCCCTACAATTAAAATTTGAAGGGTATAGGTTTGGTCTTTCTTGACATTAGACTAATTAGGATAGGTTCTTGCATCCATCAAACAAGCATTCATACTGGACGACATTACCACTGTACTTTTTATGCCCAGCCAAATCATGAACAAAATTTAAACCCAATCTGTCAGTTTGTAAATTGCTCTAATAAGTTAATCAAGCAGTAATGAAGTGGCCTTTGAAGAACCAAAGATGAGAAATGGAAATTTTTCTTACTGTATTTTTGTCATTAGGGAATGACTGTTAATCTTAGTTTAAATGAGTTATTCTGAGAATGTTTTAACTCCCATATTGCTGAACTTTGTGTTTCCCAATTTAATGGAAGTGTAATATTAGTTGAATGGATATTTTTGAGTGTGTGCAGTAATAATACATATTCCATGGGGCTGGTTGAATAGCAAGACAAATGTGTAAAATATACTGTTTGATTAATTTTGCTGATATTCATCAAAATTATTTGACTAATTATAAACTAGTCAATACCCCAAAAAAGTTTTAATTAAGAAATCATTGTAAGGAAAAACCCACTACTTACTGAAGAATATATTTTTTGAATACTGTATACGAATATTCAGTGCTTAACAATTTTTGCTTTTACTAACTGGAGTGCTTGAAAGAATACAGTATATCAAGTCCATTTATTACTTATTGCACCCTGAAATAAGTACTAATTTTGGAGCGTGTTTTTTGGGGGGGGGGGGGAGAGGTAGTGTGTTCATATTTTCATTTGGTTTTTTTTTTGTTTGTTCATCAAATACTGGAGTAGTTTAGTACTTTGAATTCTGGTACTTAAGTATTTAATACCTTTGCAAGTGTGTACCACACTTTTCAAAGACCCATTTTTTCTCCAATGTTTTTCACTTATTCATTTGTATTCTGGGAAGTTGTAACACCCAATTGATATTTTATATTATTAAAATTTTTTAGACTTGAATTTAAAAAAAAAAATTAAATAGATCAGCTGATTACTTCAGTCCTTCAGCCTCTCTTCTGTTGTTGCATTCATCTTAACAAGTTTGGATCTGCTTTGTTTTAGTGCTGCAGTGGTATGCTTGGGATATTTGTACAAAAAACTGGGGAGAATCTTGGGAAACAGCTTTACTGATACTGTAGGAAATGTGCTTAAAGCAATGAAGAATGCAGAGGTAAGGAACCACAAGTTTAAAAGATGTTTGCAGGTAAAATTAATAGACTGTGTTTACTCTTAGTAGTGTGAAGAACAATGAATGGGACAAGGTGACTGGTATAAATCATGAAGTTGCTGTAAATCGTAATACCATATAGAAGCACCATCTGCAAATCCAAAAGAATTGTTAGAGAATTTAACTGTAATATATCAAGAGGGATGAATCACAATTATTGACAGTCCCCTTCATGAATGATCTTGATAAAGTACAGTTTTGTATCATTCGTAAAACAGCTACTCAATTACACTTTTTATACCAAAGCTCACTTGATAAAACTATCTTGAATTTTAATATGTATGTTAATCCTTTCCAGTAGAATTTAGAAGAATAGTTCTTTGCTTTTGGTTACAAAGGTGTAGAACAAATTACCTGCTTTAATTCACCCTAACATGAGTAGAGCTCTAAAAATAGAAGTACCAATGTATTACAAACATGTTTAAATAATCTGCATTTTCTTTTTTAGGGTTGTTAGTGTTGTAAAATAATATTTACATTTTCTTCCTTTTATTGTATCAGTCTCAAGGTCGTTATGAGATCATGCTTAGTTTGCAAAATATATTGAATGGCTTAGGACCTACTGCTACCCCATGTCACAGAGATATTTACAAAGCTGCTCGATCATGCTTAACAGATCGCTCTATGGCAGTTCGCTGTGCTGCTGCTAAGGTAAAGTGGCCCATTAACTAACTGTTTTTAGTAATTAATCTTCTTAAATATAACTGTTTAAATAAAGCATAAAGAAAAAATAATTTTGATGCCTAAGAACACAGTAAAGGTTTGCTTATAATATGCATAATTTTTAATTGGTAAAATGTAAATCTATTCTAAAGTTGTGTTCCTAGCAAACAAAAAAATGTCCCCCAAAAAGTAGCTCTGGAATTTAAGCATCTAGCAACAATATTGACACCTAATTTTGTTTTCTATGTGTCTGAATTTATCCCAGGTAAGGTTATTACTTCCAAATGTGATTTAAGATGTTATCATATGTCTCACACAAACTGTTACACCCAGAACAATGAGTAAGTTTAGATTACTTACATTATCTGCTCAGACATTGTCCTGTCAGTAAATATTCAGATCTCTTTTATGTCAAGGACTACACGTATTTTTATGAAATCCTCTTATCTTCTATGTATTATCTTGCAAACTAAAATTTGTATCAAATGCCTAAATGCTTTTACACAATATCAGAATATTGATGGTGAATATATTTTTCTCTCCCCCCTCCACCTGTTTTTGTCTAGTGTCTTCTTGAACTTCAGAAGGAGGCAGTTTTTATGTGGAGCACAGATCTGGATAGCGTTGCAACCTTATGTTTTAAATCATTTGATGATTCCAATTACGATGTGCGGGTAGCAGTTTCAAAGCTTTTAGGCACAGTGTTGGCTAGAGCTGTGACATGTAAACAGGCAACAGGTAAAGCATCTGTTTTGTCTTTCAGTAAGAATTTAGCAAACCTATCTTAGTTCTAGAAGTCATATATAATCCATAAATAAAGGCATTATATCAAAATGCAAACACCAGATACTTTGTTTAAACAAACTATTCAGACCACTCTTTTTTGCTGCATTTTACAGCATTTTATAATGGTAATGTATCCCTGTGTTTTTAGTCGGATCATCTACTTCTGTGTTAAAAAAAAAAAAAAACCCTCACATTTTGGGGAAAAATGTACTTGGAAATA
Organism: Chelonoidis abingdonii; assembly: GCF_003597395.2. NCBI lineage: Eukaryota > Metazoa > Chordata > Testudines > Testudinidae > Chelonoidis > Chelonoidis abingdonii. Next base: position 103,521,819 of record NC_133772.1, on the reverse strand, counting down.
CTACCGCAGGGGTCGGCAACCTACGGCACGTGTGCCAAACACGGCATGCAAGCCGATTTTGAGGGGCACACTGCTGCCTGCCGCGGTCCCAGCACCCAGCCCCACTCAGTCCCCCCACCCACTGCTCTCCCCTGCGGGGGCAGGAGGCAGAAGCTTGGTCCTGTGGCAGTCAAGCTTCCCCCCTCCGCCGCTTCTTCCCCCACCGTGCTGCTTTCCTGCCCCTCCTCCTCTCCTTCCCTGCGCCATTCAGCTGATGGCCCTTGCAAGGGGGACGGGGAAGAGTGGCAGTGTGCTCGCTCCCTAGAGGAGGCAGAGAAGAGGTAGGGATGGGGCCTTGGGGAAGGGGGTGGAACAGAGCATATCCCTTCCAGCCCCTTGCCTTGAGCCGCTCAGGGCAGCAGGCTGGGAGCACCTCCACGAGCCGAGCACACCAGCCCTCTGCCCTGACCTCTGAACTCTGCCCCACACCCCAGCCTTCTGCCCTGCGCCCCCACAACCCCCATCCCTCTGCCCTGACCGCTGAACCTCCCACACACCATCAAGCCTTCTGCCCTGCACCCCCACAGCCCCCATCCCTCTGACCTGACCCCTGAAACCTCCCCAGCCCTCTTCCCTGCCCCCCTCCCCCCCCCAGGTCTGGGGTCCCGGCTGTTGGCCCCTCGCCAGCCGGCGTCCCAGCCACAGGCCCAGCTCAGCCCGCTGCTGGCCTAGGTGAACAGAACCCCAGACTGGCAGCGAACTGAGCAGACTGGCAGCGAGCTGAGCAGACTGGCAGCATAAGATCAGCATTTTAATTTAATTTTAAATGAAGCTTCTTAAACATTTTGAAAACCTTGTTTACTTTGCATACATCAACAGTTTAGTTATATAATATAGACTTATAGAAAGAGATCTTATAAAAACGTTAAAATGTATTACTGACACGCGAAACCTTAAATTAGAGTGAATAAATGAAGACTCAGCACACCACTTCTGAAACGTTGCCGACCCTGGTACTACCATATATACTCATTCATAAGCCGAATATTTTTGGTAAAAAAGTGATGCATCAAAGAGCGGGGGTTGGCTTTTAAATGGGTCTACACCAACTATTGGTGATTTTAAATTCTATGGAATCATTGAATTGAATATCTAATACATTGTCGTTTTGTTTACCGGGAGCATCTGCAGGCATGGAGCCCCTCAGCTCCCTGTATCTGCGGTTCGCTGTTCCCAGCCAAAAGGAGCTGCGGGAAGTGGCGTACACTGGTTGCTGAGGGGCTCCATGCCTGCAGATGCTCCAAGTAAACAAAACGTCCCGACCCACCAGCGGCTTACCCTGATCAGCCCAGAGCCAAAGTGTGCCAACCCCTGAAATATAAGGTCATACAGTTTTTGCTATTTTACCTAACCATCTTGGGGGGTCAGCTTATAAACAAACGGGCTAATGAACGAGTATATACGAGTTCCATAGACATATCTACTCTTCAGAGTGTGAAGGGATTTTCAGCTACGTGAAGATGGAACGTGGCTTTGTAAGGGCACAAAGCCTCAGGATCTGTGGGGAAGTCTGGTTATATAACCCCATAGATTTTGAGGACATCAATTCAGAGTGCCTGTTCTCAGGGCCGGTGCAAGGAAGCTTCGCGCCCTAGGCTGTGGCAGCTAACCGAGCTCGCCACCCCCCTGCCCGGGGAGCCCCGCTTCAGCAGCTACCCCACCCCCCCACGGCAGCTAACCTCACCTGGGGAGCCCGCCCCAGCTCACCTCGGCTCTGCCTCCTTTGCTGAGCACGCCAGCGTCACTCTAATTCTCCTCCCTTCCTGGGGTTGCGGCGCCGACTGGAGGAGACTTAGAGTGGGGGCTGTATGCTCAGCGGAGGAGGCAGAGTGGAGATGATCTGGGACGGGGAGCGGTTCCCCTGTGTGCCTGCCCCCCTGTTACTGCGGACGGCCCTCCCCGCTCCCCCCGCCCCAGCTCACCTCCATTCCACCTCCTCGCCTGAGTGGCTTTTAGGCGCCCCCAACCACTAGGCATCCTAGGCGGCCGCCTAGTTTGGCTAAATGGTTGGACCAGCCCTGCCTATCCTTCAAACTCATTAGTAGCATGTTCCTCATACATAAGCTGCACTGACAGTGACAAGTGGCAACAACTGGATGTTCAACCTTTTTTGCTTCTTGAATGGTAGAAATTCTAGAGAATTACTGCTCCTCTGTGTAGTGTTTAACATCGGATTGATTTTTTTCATTGGTTTGCCAGGACAAACATTGCCTAGAATGGCTTGTTGCTGTATCTTTTCCTTTTCAGCTAGCCATGCCACCTGAAGTCAAACATAGTCCCAACTGGGTAGTTGACTGAGTCTTAGTCACAGAGAACTCCCAGCTGTGTTCATGCGGAGAACCTCTTGCCCTCTGAGAAACGGCTAGGGATCACAGATGTCTTCCCTCTTTCTCCTTCCTCTCCCCCCAGTCCTTTAGTTTTACCGGTCAGATATGGCAGTGTAGCTGAGGAGCACTCTTATTGGGGAGCATGTCCATAGTATGTAAGCTAAAGCAAGTCATTATGGTTTTCATTGTTGCCTAGCCCATTAAATTATATGTAACAATAATTGAATTAAAATGTTTTGAACAAAAAAATATTTTCTTAACTTTTGAGGAATTTTAAATAGAGATGATATAAATGGAACCTGAAATTTTTTAGAGAGCATGTATCTGTTTCAACTGAGTGTGGTGCAAGCTGATTGTTGAATTGGTTCACTTAAAAGGCAGTGTCAGTAGATTCAGTGTTTTCAACCCAGATTCCAAATGCAGGATTCTGTAATCTGTTCACTGAGCCACATATGATGATAAGTAATATTCCTATAATAAAGCATCCTCACAGTTAAAGCTTTATCAGTTTATTTCAACAAATCCACATTTAAATCCTCAGAATCTTTCCAGATGGAAGGTCTATGAGGAAAAGGTGATAAAATTTATAGCTGATATAGTATACAAGCAAACTAATCATCAGTCCCATCAGTTCAAGAGGTAGTTGTAATAGATCCTCATTCAGTATGCCTTTGCATCCATCATGTTGTTGTTTTTTTGATTGTTGTTGATGTATTATGTTAGAAGAATGAAATATTTAAATTTATCCTATACTCACTGAATGTAACAGGATAGAGCACTGAATACATGAGCCCACACTCTGATCTACACTCTTGACTTCACAAAAGGCCTAAGTGTCATGAATTAGGGTAGGAGAGTAGCCAGGGAAATTATGAGAGAACTTGATTTTAATTAAGACTAAATTAGAAGCTTTCAGTATTTTGGAACTGTGTGTTTTTATATATTCACTCTCCCTTCTCAACAAGCTTATTGATGGGATTATTTAACTGCTAAATATCATGTTAAAAAGAACAACTGAGTTAAAGAAAACTGCCATATTTTTTCAGTTTCAAAAAAATTAATGTCTTTTGTAATAGACATTATCTGTAGAATGAGTACATTTGCCTTATTTTCTTCTTTACCCCTTATGAACAGTGTGGTCATAACTACCTAATCTTAGCACTTTAGCGATGGGTGCCTGAGAAAGATAGGTAGATCTTTGTCAGAAATGTCAGGGTTAGTCACCTATTCTCTTCCCTGTTACTGTTTTCATTTTTCAGTTCAATATTATCTTAAGACACTTAATGCCCTAAAATTCTTATCAAGTATACAAGAGAGAGAGAATGAATTTTTGTGTTCTTGGCCTTACCATCTGTTTTGTCATGAAATTTAAATCGCACACTTCATCTCTCTCCCTCTCTCTCTCTCTCTCATTCTCTCTCACAGGAGACCTGCTGTTTGACTTTTAGCATTAAATTTTTCTTTTGAATGAATATGAGAATTCTTCTAATGGAAGGAAAGTTGTAGGAGAAATGTTAGATGGCTGCTCTTGCAGTGTGGAACCACCTAAAATCATAGAATATCAGGGTTGGAAGGGACCTCAGGAGGTCATCTAGTCCAACCCCCTGCTCAAAGCAGGACCAATCCCCCCTACTTGTACTGTAAGCCTTCATAGAAACCCACCCCACTCAACCCCAGATCAGCCAACGCTTAGATTATTAGGCTTGTTGCTTTGATATATGTTGCCACATGTCGGTGAGCACCAGTGGGCTAGGTGCGTCAGCTGAGCAAAGGAAACAGTGATTCAGACGTACGCTTCCTAAAGTCCCCTCTTTGAAGTCCTAGCTGACTTGTGTTTTGCATGTATGCCTCAAAGTGTATCTTTAATAAAATCAGACACAGAATATGAATGTATTTAATAATTCCCACCGTCAGTAGTGATCTGTAGTGACAAATTCAAGGTAAGGTGATTTTGTTGTTTGCAGACCCTGATGGCAGTACTTCCATGTATTTCTAGATCATATTCATCAAAAGGACTCTGAATCTGCAGAACTTGATTCTGGTTCTGTTATGAAATTTTGCTTTCAATATTTGGGTTTACTAATGTATGTGGGAAAGATTAATTGGTATTCATCACAACTTTTTTTAAAGATGCAAAGAAGTTGAAACTTCCCTTTACAGAGGGTTTGTTTGTTTATTTTTTAAAATACGTTTATGTTTAGCATCCGCCCGGCAAAATGTTCGCAAAATTTCTCTGGATGAAGCCATGGAACTACTAGGAACAGGCTTTCTGCGTGGGAGTTCGGGATTTCTCCGAGCCAGTGGTGATATACTGAAAGGAATCAGTTCAGTCAGCAGAGATATTAGAGTTGGAGTTACTCAGGTTTGCATTATATTATATTATATTTTTCTAATATTGCTGTGCTTATTTTTAAAAAGCTGTTAGTTTTGTTTTGTGTACTTATTTACTGTTTGTGACAATAAGTATGGAATAAAATTTTAGTGTACTGTAGTATGATCCATATCTTGAATTATACTGAAATTAATAGTACACAACAAAAATTACATGAATGTTGATGACTCATCTCCTAAGGGATCTCTGTATTTTAGTTGAATTCCAAATATAACCTTCTATTTACTATTTTTTGGAAATTGTTAGGAGTAAATTTGTATGTGTTAACGCTACAAATAATATAATTTACTGAGTGTTTTGGAGTCCTTTCCTCTAAGTATAATTTTTACATTTAAAATTTGAGGAATACATTATTTTATGTTCTTGTGGCTTTTTTGTTGTTGTTTTTAAGAATTTTAAATTGGAATCTGTCTCCTGATGTATAGTGAAATATGCCTTCTCATAGTGCTAGTATTAGAGAACATTCAAAATGTTCTCTTGCTTTATCTATTAATTTGGCTCATACTCAAGTTGAAAAAGTGGTTCTGCTCTGAAAAGTGATTGTAAGAATGGCAGCATCTTACTCATTACATCTTATCGTTGAGCATATACAGGGCCATTGCTGTTTGCTATGGTAACAAAAATAAGATTTTACTTCTAGCCCTGGAGCTCTAGTGCTGCTTAGAGGACATGAACTGGATTCTATTCTTTCTTGTGCATCATAAACACAATTATTTTCACACAACTATATTTAGTGGTCCTTAATCAAGCAATACTCCCATTCCCTTCAATAAGAGTTTATTGGCACTTTCTTCTTGGTGCAGTCATTTGCCTGTTATGAATAGTGTGGTCATAATTACCTGATCTTAGCACTTTAGTGATGCGTGCCTGAGAGATAGGTAGAGGTTTGTCAGAAATGTTAAGGTTAGTCACCCGTTGCTTTCCCTGTTGCTGTTCTCATTTTTTAGTCAATATTCGATCAGTTATTCCCACTAACTGCTGCTAAGAATATCCTGAGGAATCTGAAAGACTACACTCTTTCCAAGCCTCCTACCCTTTTGAAGGGAGGGCCTTGGATAGATGAGTCCATTTTCCATTCCCATCATCTCAAAGACAGGACCTTTTAATCTTGTCACCTCCACTATGGGGAACACAGTTCAAAACATTGGCAGCTGTACTATCTCTGTCAGATCTCCTTTCTGAGGGTCATATAAAGGGGTTAATAAGCTATATGTTGTATTTTGATGGCCAGGTTGTGGAGTTGGGTTGTGGATTTAATACCTGCACACACATCTCACATATCACCCTTAGACCATATCGTTAAGAGGAGATCCTTAGAAATTACGGGGCCTTTGATAACCCTTAAACTCATGAGAAATAAGGGAGGTGGGGTGGAAGTAGAATTCAGGGAGAAGTTGATCCCTATTTACTATTTTTGTTACATGGCTCCGGGCTGATTTTCAGAGACATCAGCAATAGGGATAGTGCTTCTGATGGTAAATAGAAGATTCAGGGGCCAGAGCATCAGGCGCACCATGTTAAAAGAAATTTTTTCAGATAATGACAAGATTAGCTTGTTTCACTAAAGCTTCTTGAAAAAGCTTTTAAATTTAAAGTCTAGCATACTTTTTAAAAATGTGAAAGTAGTGAATCAGGACTAAGGTCTGGTCTATTCACAGACTAGTATAATTAAAGCTGTACAATATCTTTGTGAAGATAAAACCAAAGTAATTCTGTATAAAACAGTGCTCATAAATTATAAAGCTGCAGAATACTTGCATTTTACAATGTGTAATAATAAAAGTATAGATTATAAAATATTGAAAATTGGAACGCTTCAGGGATAACTCTTAAAATACTGGAAACTGTTTTGTATTCAAGAATATTTAGTATTTTTAGAGCACAAAACAGTTTTTTGTATACACACAGTAAACTGTACTTTGACTTGCCAAGTAAATGTTCTTGATAAATACAGACCTCCTTACAAATTCAACACAATATGTTTGCTAAGTGAGTTGAGTTCATCATATATAATTTACAGTTTGAGGAGAGGTTGGAATACCTTGGTATGAATTTTGAGGGCTATTAAAGTTATTGTCTGACAGTGCTGCAATGTGTATTTATAGATTTGTCAACAATAATTTAGGAAATTGTCAGTCATCTTACTACCACATTGCCACTCCATGTTATCTTAATTCTACAGTTCCCATATCTGTTCTGCTGTTCTTGTTGTCATAAAATATATATTCTATTTTTGCCACAGTCCAGTGAAAACTTTCTTTAAGTTGTGGCATTCCGACTACACTATTGTTTTTTTTATCCTTCCCTTAAAGTCTGTCTCCATCTCTAACTTAATCTCTACTAATACCCATGAAAAACTTTAAGTGATTTCATTTGACTTTCATGTTTTTTAGACATCTGGCATATGTATTGAAGCTATTTATAATATTGTCTAGCCTTTCTAAAATTATGAGGAAAATTCGTCTTTACATTTAAATGTGACTATTTTGTTTTACTGAACAAAGTGCTTTTGAATGCCCCAAACAATATGTTTTTGATTGGCTGTGCAGCGATTACTACAAATTGAGTTGTGTGGCCGAAGTCCTAGACATTAAGTATATTCAGTGCAAAGTTCCTAGTCTCTTTAGTATTTGTACTATAATAGCACTAAGATCAAATTGGGATCAGGGCCCCGTAATACTCAGTGCTGTACAAATATAAAATAAGACAGTTCCTGCCTGAAAGAACTTGAAGTAGAGAACTAATGTTACGAATGCATGGTGCAGATGTTTATTAAACACAGGTAGTATTTATTTTCTCCTGACACTCAAATTTCAAGAGCCATATTTCAGTAGCATTAAATAAACCTTTAAATTTGTGCCCAAAATTATACCAAAAAGTTTGTGTGCAAATTTTTGCAAGCCCAGGCTTGTATTTTTATGTGCAAACAGAATGTAGACACGTGTGTGAGCATGTTTTGCATATGGATCTGTGTCCTTTGTTTAAAAATGTAACCCTGAAGATTTTAAATAGCTCTTTTTAAATGTAAAAAGAACTTTAACAATTGAGACTTCACATCCAACATACATTTAAGAAAACATTTGTGTTTTGTGGTTATCTAGAGGGTTATAACTCATCCTGAACGTTCAAAGAAATTCTCTTGAACATGCACATCTGAATGATTCTGTTCAATCCCCATTACCAAAAAAACTTTAAGAATAGATGCCCATACTCCAGTTTACTATAACTGCTGTACAGTAGATATTGAAACAATTTTAAATCATGATGATAAATTATCTGATATTTAGAATTAAAAGTTTAGGTGCTATGGTTTAGTGGTTAGTATGTAGGAATAGGGAGACATGTTCTAATCCCAGCGGTGCTATTGATATACATACTAACAATTTATGAAAATGAAATTGTTGACTGTGTACATTTTTTTTTTTTACATGCAAAAGGAAAGGAAATATAGCAGATTTAAGTGAAAGTAGGTTGTTACAGTAAATATAGAAATTGTTTTCAATTCATCCCATTTGCCCCATCTTTCCTCAAATAGTCCAGTTGTTATAATAATATAGACAATAAAGCTCCCTTTATCTTAATTTATTCTGGTTAACCATGTTTCTGTAGTTGGTGTTTGTTTTTGCAAACATTCTGATGAAATTGTTTTCATCTGCCATTGTTTTACTATGAGACCTTGGACAAGTTCATTTAGCTGCCCTATTCCTCAGTTTTCCCATCTGTAAAATGGAAATAATACAATGGTGTGTTGTGAGGCTTAATTAGTATCTGCCAAGTGCTTTTAGATTGGAGGAAGAAAAGCAATATAGAAGTGCAAACTAATATACTCTTTAGTTAGGGTTTTTCTTCTCTGCATCCTCAGGTAAAATGATGGGAAACCTGCATACTGACAAACTATAGTACTTAACAAACTACAGCATAGAAAGGAAGTTGTTGTTATCAGACATGAGGCAAAATATGCATGGGTTATTGCTATTTTATAGTGAATGCTATTAATTGCAAACTCTTGTTGAATTTCATTCATATATGCTCACATTTTTATGTGCTCACTTCTCGTGCTGATGTCAAATATGTGCGTATAAAACATACACTTAAGCATTTGTAAAGAATTGTATTATGCAGCAAGATAAATGATCTTGTGGTGATTAGATTTGAAAAGTGGCTCTGCATTCTTTCTTTTGGTTGTTTGTGACATCTGTGGCCTTTGTATGGGTCCTCTGTTGCAAGACAAAAAACTAAAATTCATTAAAATAAAGAGCTTTGCCTGGTGGTTGCAAATATTCCCTAAATCTAGGCCAGCAGAAACAAAATTCTCTTAGGGATATGGGTTATAGTTTTGTAACACTGTGGTTCTTAAAATGCATTCATATATTAAATTTGGGCTCCATGTGCAGAATGTTAAATAGCTGGAAGCTGTTGTTCAGGAAGGTCAAACACAATGTTTTACATAACAAGTGCCTTTTCAGGGTAAACTGGTACTTCTCACACACTGAAATGAAATAAAATAGATAAGCATCTTGAATTAACTTGCTGTTAGACCAGACTCAGTGCTGCTGGTACAGTGTTAATTCAAAGTAATTTTTAAACACTATTGCCTAAATTTACAGATAAAATAACCTACATCAGAAAGGCAAAACAACTTCGAACTAAATTAAAACTGAGAACATACACAAAATTGTCCTATAAAGGAGATTAAATGTGGTTTCTGTAGAGAATGTGGTATCCCTGTTTTTGATATAGTGCAGGGTGATATTAAGCATTTACATGGATCTGTAAATGTAAATGGCAATTTTCCAGATGACTTCATTCTAAATATTACTTTCTTCAAATCTTTTCCAGGCATATGTGGTATTTGTCTCCACATTAGGAGGACAGTGGCTTGAAAGGAATTTCTCTGCCTTACTTTCCCATATTTTAGATCTAGTGTCTCAGTCTCACCCTAAGGCTGTTCAGACTCAGATGGATGCTATCTGCTGTCGCCGTTGTATTTCATTTATCCTTCGAGCTACAGTAGGAGGTCTTCTTGGAGAAAAAGCTCAAATTGCAGCTGCCAAAGAGATTTGTCAAGCCATCTGGAGGCTGAAGAAGGTTGTGGGTATGGGACTAACAAGATTATCTGTTTGTGAGGGAGGTTTGCTTTTTAAACCAGTGCTAAAATGATTGTTTGCCTACCCTAATCCTAAAGATTCTGCTGAAATAGAACTTCTACTTCTGGTATATTACCATAATAATGTAGAGAAACGTTTCTGTTTGTTGTGGGGTGTGTGTGGTTTTTTTCAGGTAGTTTTATTGATTAAAAATAAAACAAAACACTTCTTAAACTTGTCACATAGCAGAATGTCTTTTAACAGTAAAACACAGAATAGATCAAATAAATTTCAACTGTAATTGATACAAATGGGGCCAGATTCTCTTTCCCTGCTCTAGCTATTTCATACTACACAGGTGGTGCAAAATGGCAGAACCTGACCCAACTAGCCATCTGCAAATTCCTTGGGCGTAAGGGAGATTTTAAATGGTGTAACATCTGTGCCTGGTTCCTATGCCAACTACTTCAACAGCATTGGGGGTATGGTGAGGGGACTAGGGCATGCCTTTGCTGTGCCAATTCTCAACTCATGTATAGTCCTATATCTTACTGCTGGTTAAATCTGTAGTGTCCTAAAATAAAATTTAGTTGACTAACTCTAAATTTTGCTGCGTATGTGCTCTTAGCTTTGCTGCCTTATAGGCTTAACTGTCTTGCACATCTCTTACTTTTTTAAAAGTACCATATAGTGAAGGTAATCAAACCAGGCACCCATCCCATGTCAAAATATGGCCCGTTCGAATCCTGTGGATTTAGTTGAAAATAGAATGGTTCTTGGTTGCTACCATTCATTGTCACCTGCTAAATTGACAATGTGGTGTTTTTTATGATTGTTTTCTACTCTTCCCACCCACTGCTTACCCTTGAACTAAATAATGTTTCTGTGGCAACTTGATTGAGGTATGGAAAGTCTCAGCTAAGTTCCATTGGAAATCCTAAATCTTATGTGAGAGAATTAATGATAGAAGGATATTTCTAATGTAGCTACCATATCATTGCATTCCTTTACTTTGTCTCTTTGTATTTTACTATTATTTTATTTTAATGTGCAATGATTTCACATTTTTTAATGTGTTACCAGATGCTGTAATGAGTGATGGTAACTTGGAAACTCGGATTGGTACAACAGACGTAACAGCAAGCCAACATGTTCTTGTGTGTGCATTACATGAACTTGGAAGTCTCATACATGGTTTAGGCACTACTGCTGCACCATTGCTACAAGATTGCAGTACAGGTAATGGATTTGTCTGCAAAATATGTTCCTTGAGATTTTTTTGCAAATTTAATCGCATCAGTGTGTTCTTATTTTTGCAGAATATTCGGACTAACATATGGAAATATATGAACACAGAGAAGATATAACAGATAGGAAATATATGAACAAATTGGAGAGAGTCCAGTAGAGAGCAACAGAAATGATAAATGGTTTGGAAAACCTGACCTATGGGAAAGGTTGAAAAAAGTGGACATGTTTAGTCTTGAAAAGAGAAGACCTGAGAGGGGACCTGAAAGGTCTTCAAATATATTAAGGGCTGTTAGAGAGAGAACAGTGATGAATTGTTCTCCATGTCCGCTGAAGATAGGACAAAAAGTAATGGTATTAATCTGCAGCAAGGGAGATTTAGGTTAGATATTAGGACTTTGTGACTAAGAGTAGTTAAGCTCTGGAACATGCTTCCAAGGGAGGTTATTGCCTCCCCATTGCTGGAGGTTTTAAGAACAGGTTGGACAACTCCCTGTCAATGATGGTCTAGGTTTATTTGATCCTGCATCAGCTCAGGGGGCTGGAGTTGAGGACCTCCCTTCTAGCCCTACATTTCTGTGATTCTATATCAGAAATGCACTCCTTTTTTAAATGTGTACCTTCTGTTGCATTCAGGCTCTTGAAAATTATTAGTGCTTCATACACTTGATCTCTAAAGTCTATCAGTTTCTCCTTCTGAAGCCTTTGGTTCTCTCTCCCATTGACAACTGCAACCTCATTTCTGCTGTGCCAGCTTATCATCTTGACCCATTCAGTGTGTTCAGAACACTGCTACTAATAGCAGCTAGCTGTGTGGCTGCTCTGATTGCAATTATGTTCTTCAGATCATTGCTGAAGAGACTTTCTTTTTCTCTGTGAAGCTCAAACTCATCCACACCTTCAAGCCTCTGCATAACTCCATCTAAGCTTTGCTCTCATTTCCTCCTATGCTGTTTGTGACCCGCCCTCGCGACCAGTCCCTTTTCTAACCTTTTCCCATTTTCCTCCTCTGCTTAAACTCCTTCTCTTCATGCATCAGATAACCAACTTTTTTTCTTATCTATTTTTATCCTAAAATTTGCTGCTTGTATAAAGCCTTTCAAAGACTAGCACCCAAACATCTGTGCACCACTTCATAGGTTCTAGGACTGGAAGGGACCTCAGGAGGTCATCGAGTCCGTCCCTTGCCCTCATGGCAGGACCAAATACTGTCTAGACCATCCCTGATAGACATGTATCTAACCTACTCTTAAATATCTCCAGAGATGGAGATTCTACAACCTCCTTAGGCAATTTATTCCAATGTTTAACCACCCTGACAGTTAGGAACTTTTTCCTAATGTCCAACCTAAACCTCCCTTGCTGCAGTTTAAAGCCATTGCTTCTTGTTCTATCCTTAGAGGCTAAGGTGAACAAGTTTTCTCCCTCCTCCTTATTGACACCCTTTTAGATACCTGAAAACTGCTGTCATGTCCCCTCTGTCTTCTCTTTTCTAAACTAAACAAACCCAATT
>NC_133772.1:103488212-103505769 GCF_003597395.2 Chelonoidis abingdonii | reverse complement strand
CTGTTCAATCTTCATCAACGACTTAGATATTGGCATAGAAAGTACACTTATTAAGTTTGCAGATGATACCAAACTGGGAGGATTGCAACTATCGAGATGGTAGGGTCATAATTCAAATGATCTGACAAATTGGAGAAATGGTCTAAGTTACAGGATGAAGTTTAACAAAGACAAAGCAAAGTGGTCACTCTTGAGAGAGACAGATCAGTTTCACACATACAGAATGGAAAACTGTGCTTCTAGCAAGAGTTGGCAGAAAGGCCTAGGGGTTAAGTGGATCACAAGCCTAAATATGAGTCGAACGAGTGGCTGTTGCAAAAAAAGCAACGTGATTCTGGGATGCATTAACAGGTGTGTTTGAGTAAGACACAAGAAGTCATCTTTCGCTCTACTCTGCACTGGGTTAGGCCTCAACTGGAGTACTGTGGTCCAGTTCTGGGCACTGCATTTCAAGAAAGATGTGGAGAAATTGGAGAGAGGTCCAGAGAAGAAGCAACAAGAATGATTAAAGGTCTTGAGAACATAACCTATGAAGGAAGGTGAAATTCATGTTCCCCACTTACCTGTGGGCTTTGCTTACCTGTCCCCGTCGAACCTAGTTTAAAGCCCTCCTCACTAGGTTAGCCAGTCTGTGTGCAAATAGGGTCTTTCCCCTCCTTGAAAGGTGAACGCCATCTCTGCTTAGCCATCCTTCCTGGAATAGTATCCCGTGGTCAAGGAAGCCAAAGCCCTCCTGGCGACACCATCTTCGCAGCCAGGGATTCACCTCCACGATGCACCTGGGCCCTACCTCTGCCTAGGCCCCTATCTTTGACAGCAAGAATCAAAGAGAATACCACCTGTACTCCCAGAGCCCTGTAGTCACTCTTGATCTGCTCAGTGTCATGCCTCGCAGTATCATTTGTGGCCACATCGATGAGTAGCATGGGGTAACAGTCAGAGGGCTGGATAATCCTCGACAATGCCTCCGTAATGTCTCAGATATGGGCCCCTGGCAGACAGCATACCTCCCTAAATGAAATGTCAGGGGGGCAGATGGGTGCCTCTGTCCCCCTCAGAAGAGAGTCTCCGACCACCACTACCTTATATTTCCTATTTGCATTGGTGGCAGTAGACCTCCCAGCCTTAGGTGTACGAGGCTTCTCGTCCTCTACTGTAGGGGGTGATTCCTTCTCTCCTGTATCAAGAAGAGCATAACGGTTAGCTGTTACCACTGCGGGAGGGTTTGGGGTAGGGGTGGTGCACTCCCTGCTGCCAGTGTCCACCCTGAGCCATCTCCTTCACCAGTGGTATGTCAGCAGTCCTGTGTTCTGGGACAGCTACCTCAGCTGTCTCCACATGGACACTGTCCAGGAATTGCTCGTGGTTTCGGATGCTCCTCAACCTAGCCACCTCCTCCTGTAGCTCCCCCACCTGCTGCCTGAGAGATTTCACCAGCAGGCACCTTTCACATTGGATGGGCCCCCCAGCCTGGATGTCAATAAGTGGGAATTGCAAATCACGGTCTCTGCAAAACCACACCAGGATCTGGGTAGAAGCCTCCATGCTCAGGTGCTCTCTGGCTACAGGCGCAGGTGGAGGAGACAGAAGCAGTGCTGGCACAGGTGTTGCGGGTCTTCCTGACCATCGTAGGCCTGCCTCTGTCAAACTCCCCTGTCTGCAGCCCCCTGTCCCCTTCGCCTGTACTGTACTGTACTCCTGCCTTTACTGTTATACAATGTACTTTTTATCTGTACTCTGAATGTCAGATTGAAAGTATATACTACTTAGAGTAAGAGTTGTCTTTTTAGTTCAGTGTCTCACACCCAGTGCAATATGCTCAGTAAATATATTTGACCAAATTTAAATAGAAATTTTTAGTTATTCTCTTATGTTTTCATTTTAGTGCAGTGAATGGTCTGTCCTATTTTGCTTTAGTGATTTAAAAATCATTACTCCAGAGCTGCTGTTATATATTTTACCTCCAGTCATGCAGTTAATCTGTGCAGTGGACATTGGTATCTATGCAGAGCTATATTGTATCCATCCGTTATAGGCCTCATCCATGCATTGTTATTCATGCAGAGACGCTAGTCTGCCTGCATGGATTTACTTGCTGGATCAGGCCTGTAATTACTTACCAAGGTACTTCTGTAGACCTTTCATGTTTGCTTAATGTATTAGAACAATGGTACAAATAGGATGACATTGATAAGAAATGTTGAGTTTGATATTGCAGTCTGGGTTGATAATTTAGTGTGTATCTCAGTGCTTCCGGAAAAATTACACATACAGAAGCATAGTATATTTAGTGCTTTTGTCCAAAAAAGTAATTGTGTATTTGTAAATGTAACACTGGACTAGATAGGCCATAAAGAAGCTATCAGGATTTTATATCATTGTCGCTATAGACCAGTGTGACATGAAGGGGATGTGTTAAACAGAAACCACACTAAGGAGCAATAACATTTCAAAGGCAGCACGCAAGCTGATTTTCAGTGGCACTCGCTGCCTGGGTTCTGGCCACCGCTCCAGGGGACTCTGCATTTTAATTTAATTTAAATATGTTTCTTAAACATTTTAAAAACCTTATTTACTTTACATACAATAGTTTAGTTATATATTATAGACCTGTAGAAAGAGACCTTCTAAAAACATTAAAATGTATTACTGGCACGTGAAACCTTCAATCCGAGTGAATAAATGAAGACTCGGCACACCACTTCTGATAACTGTTTAGACAGTTAGCTTGCTCATAAGCCAGACTGCATTGTCCATGTCTTAAGTATATTTATTTTTTCTTTCAGGGGTTCTGGATGCAGTAATTTCAGTTATTCTTCATCCCAGTATTTCAGTTCGACTAGCAGCAGCTTGGTGTCTACGCTGCATTGCTGTAGCATTGCCATCGTATGTGTCTCCACTTTTGGATCGCTGCATTGAGCGGCTTAGTGCCCTTAAGTCCTCCCCTGAAGCAGTGACTGGATATAGTTTTGCTGTTGCTGCTTTGTTGGGAGCAGTAAAACACTGCCCATTAGGAATTCCACATGGAAAAGGGAAGGTAATGATCCTACTAATTTACTTGTAAGCAGTTCTGTTGTGCTCCTTCCTGAAGTGTCTCAAATGTATTTCTTATTTAGTTGTGATATTACCACACTGATTTTTTTTTTTTTTTTTTTTTTTTTTTTTAAATAAATCTCACCTCATGATTGGAACACTGACATTTTTTTCTCAAAATATTGATGGAGTAGTTTCTTTTATTAGGAAGAAAAGGATCCCTAAGAACACACATAATAATGCTATTTTCTTTACTCCATAAATTTAGTCATTTAAATCACTGATCAGATAATGTAACATTTCTGAATTGCAGATTTTCCAAAGAAGATCCATAGCGTTGGTAACTTTAGTAAATATTCAGTCTGTTAACTTTTGCTCATTACAGAGTAGAGATGGACAGGGTAAGTTGCTGTTTAAGCAGGTTAGCAGTGTGTGTATGTGAGGGGTACTCCCCTTTTTTTTATACTCTTCTCCTTCCTATTTCCATGAAATTATAAGAAAACACACCTCTTTGAGTCTAAACAAGCCTGAAACGTGGTTGCAGTCACTCATTGGCTCCATGCCTCTGGGATTTGCTTAGGTGATGCCTTCAGCTCCTGAGGTATGCAGTCTGTTCAATGAATATGCAAGATTTCTAACTTCCTTTGTTTGGAAAAGCATCATAACTTAAAAGTTAGTGTTTAACTTTTCTCTTTTTATTCAACTCATTTTCTGAGATATTCCATCAGTTGTATTAGAGTTCACCAGCAAATGAAATTCTATTTTCAAAATTTACAAATATTCCTTTTATATAAAGTTTTTTGTTCTCAAACCAGTCTTTTTTAAAATTAAATTACTTTATGAAAAGTCTTTAGCTTAAATAGCTGTGAAAGAAGTTGTTGATTTTTTTCTAACAGTTTTTCTAGAGATGATTCTTCATCCTCCTGAGTTGGGGGAGAGAGCTGCTTGAGCACTGCCAGTAATAAATTAATTAAATTCCCATTAATATAAATACTCTATACTCAAATGGCTTCTTTCATTAGCAGTCAGTTTAGCAAGGTCATTACGTTTTAGATTAGTACATAACACATTTTACTATTTAAATAGCAATGATATTAAGAGCTTTTCATTTACCAAACAAATTTGAAAGTATGCATTTCAGGTGTTTGCCACTTGAACATTTAGGAAATAAACAAAAAAAATCAAATATTTCCAACTACAATGTTTTTCCTCAAGGCTTTTCTGAATGAAGTTTATAAAGATTATAAAATTCATTTAAGCAAGAATACTTCTAGAATTCTTTGTATGGGTTTACTTAGAAGTTTTTCTGTTAAGATGAAAAAAAACAAATGACTTTACACAAGTTTATTATTTTTTTTTATTTTAGTTGGTGTCCTCGTCTAGATAAGACACTCTTAAGGTCTGTTTCTTGACCTAAGCTACTTACAGTTACAATTTGTTACAACAATTAGACTACTATTAAATATTTTGTACAAAGCACAAATTTCAATAACCAATATATCTTTTAAACATAGTACAAAGGAAAATAGTATAAAAGTTAAAGCTAAGTAAAGTTTAAAATGCAGCTCTCCTGAGTTTGAATAACACTCTTAGAGCTAATAAGCATGGTTTTATGGCTAAGGAGGGGCTATCTTCTGGATGTTTGCTTGCCCGTGGGAGACAGAAACAAACACCTCCTCGAATTTCTTTAACCAGCCTGAATATACGTAACTAAACTAACAGATACTGTTATATTTTCAAGCATTCTGGCTATAACATACTTGTATTTATAAATATTCATTCAATAAAGATGCAGACAAGTTTTTAACAACCTAATATTAATGTAAGTTATAATAATTTTATGAATATTTTTGCATTAAGATTGAGGTCTGCCTACCACACATCACTATTGCTTCTGGGAATGAAGGTTGATTCTAAAGAGCTTTGGCAAAGAGAAATTGGAAAGAGGAGGGAGACTGTAATTTGAGAGTAAACTTCTCGAGACCAGTTATGTTTTCAGAATTGTAAATCAGTAGGTTCTGTTTGAAGCCAGTGAAACTTTCTCTGAAGATTAAAGCTTCTGTAACCCTGGCCTGACTTGCAAGTATCTTAAATTGGCAGGCTACCATTACTGGCCCCTTTCCCAACAACTGTATTGTTGAGTAAGAAAAGGCTGTGTTAGTCCACAATACAACTGAAGCTCATTAGGTTTTGCCAAAGAAAATGATCTTCTTTTATAAAACTAATTGGAAGTACATCCACAGATCTGTTGCCTTGCTCACTGTGTTATAATTTTCCTGGATGGACATTCACTTACCACAGACTAAATTAACACCTTCCTATGCCGTTAGCTGACTAACCAAAGTAAATTTTATTTATCCATATATCCATTCTGCCAAAACTTCCACTAGTCCAAGGTAGGAATTATATAAGATGGTTAAGACCCTTAACTAATTCCAACACCAGTTACATCCGTTCAGGCCATTTGATAGGATTTCACAAAACCATAATTTATTTCTCATATCAACATACCTGTAACATGTTCACACCAATCTACTCCACTAAGGAGGTAGGATATATTGTTTTGTATTAGCTGAAGTTTCTCAGTGGCCTTCATGAGAAGACCCAGGAAGAACATATTGCATTGATCTAACCTGGAGGCAATAAAGATCTTGTGATGGAGACTGTTTTGCATCAGTAAGAAAGGCTTTGTCCTCTTAGTGAATTACAGATGGAAAAACATGGTACAGCACCAATGTCAGCTTTCTCTTTTTCATGTCTGAGAGAGTCATTTTTCTCGTTTTCCCCCTTTTTCAGCCTTCTGTTTCAAAGCTCAGGGAGAGGAAGCATGCCTATAAAGATGCAGAGACGTTGCTTTACTTGATATTATACCTCAGTAATGTCAAGGGTACATGTTAATAAGATTTAAAATCTTTATTAAAGCTAATGTTAAAAAGTTATATAATACATAGGTTGAGAAAAGAGTGTCTATATATCTGGGTATAGTGCTTAGATTATCCACAAATACAAAGTTTTTAAAAGTAATATGATACATAGAATACATAATCATAAATAACCCAAATGTAGGTGAATAGATTTAACAATACAGTTTACGTATTAGAATCTGAATACTCGGGTACATCACTCATGAACAGTTGTACAGAGATTTGGTTGTGGAAAGCAAAATGTATCAATGAGTGGAGATTGTCCCTCAGTAATTGAGAATTAGGTTGGTTGTCCATTTAGAAAATACAATCCATGAGGAAAATATTTGTTACTTTCCTGACTGCGGTTTTCATCGGCACTCCAGCTCATTCCTCCTGGTA
The DNA here is from genome assembly GCF_003597395.2 of Chelonoidis abingdonii. NCBI lineage: Eukaryota > Metazoa > Chordata > Testudines > Testudinidae > Chelonoidis > Chelonoidis abingdonii. Next base: position 103,499,431 of record NC_133772.1, on the reverse strand, counting down.
TTACCAGTGTCCAGTAATGTGTTCTGTCTGCATTGGCAATGGTCCTCTTCACCTGAAATTAATCCTAGATATCTCTTAAGTATTACTGACCTCTAGCTATACAGCTGTATTGTAGTGCATACAGTATTAATGGGTTAAATTTTCAAAAGTTCCTAAGTGACTTAGGAATCTAGGTCCCATTTTCAAAGGTGACTTCAGCACTTAGGATCCTAAGTCCAGGTGATGGAGGGATTGTTTTTGGGACTGGAGAGGAGAAATTCTTATATGTTAAAAACTTCATTTGCTGATTACTCAAAGCACTTGGGGTTGGGGAGAAGAGAGAGAACAAACTAAGTATTGCCTGAATAGCTTAATAACTTAATAGTTAAGAGTGCCATTTAAAATACTGTATACTGAAGTAGAATAAAAGAGACACTACAATTTATCTGGAAAACAACACTTTAACAAAGATTTCTTTTAAGAAATAAAGTAAGATGTCCTGGCCTAGGTGAGGTGGGGGAGAACAGAACAAAAAAAATTCTGTACCAGTTATAGAAGAGTTACAGTAGCTGTCTTCCATTCTATCTCGAGAAAGCTGCCAAATTTCAGAGAGATCAGTCTAAATAGAGCAGTTGGGAAAAAGGAGTATCAAATATTTAGTATTCTGGATAGCAGCTATAGTATATTAAAGTATTTTCCTCTTGTGAGAGAGAGAGAGGTTAAAACTGCAGGATCAGATGAAGCAAAACAGGTAGCATATTAGCATATATTTAACATTCCAAACTATTGCTTATATTTCATGTAAAAATACCTCAAAAATAAGTCTCAGCTATTGGGGCATGAAGGGAAATACTATCAGAAATCAAGACACAATTAATTGAAGCCAGTTGTACGACCCCTGTCAGCCATTCATCTGATAACTTCAGTAGAGGTTTGTGAGGGATGAGAGGTTATTTTTAATAGTGTCATTTTTAGAAGGTTGTTCTTTTGTTTTAAATGTACACTCTTTCAGATTACCTTACTTGATGTCTAACTTTAGATTAGTATTATTGGAATTAATGTTTTCGTTTCATTGAGTATTTCAGGGATTTTTTTAAATGTGCAAATTAAAGGAAAGCTATAGTATATTAAAGTTTTTATGATGATTACCTTGATGCTGATTAATTGTAACTGTACTTGGAAGTCTTGTCTTGGCAGTCTGACATAATGTGAAATACAGTAAATGCAATTCAACATATGGAAAGCATGAGTGACACAGATGATTTGAAAAGGCCTGTGGAAAAATATGTTCTCTTTGGTTGCTTAAAAATATACAATATTATGTATATTAAACTATGAATAAACTAACAGTGATGTACTTAAATAACAAAATTTACCTTATAGCAAATCTCAAAAAATCTCCTACCTTTACCATCTTTCCCGTTTACTGAACTTTACTTCCTATGTGTCAAACTACTGATGTATTTGTCCAAGGTACTTACATGATACACACACACCCTTTACCATAGGTTGTACCTCACAGACTTTCATGTATTTAATTAAACACCACCCTGTGAGATAAGGAAGTGGTGTGTTTCCCGTTGTATGTTTGGGGGCTGAGGCACAGAGAATCAATCACATGCCCAGGGTCCCACAGAAAGTATGTGGCAGAGCAGGAACCTGAACTCAAATTTCTCAAGTTCTAGGCTAGTGCCCTAACCACCGAACAGTCCTTTCTACCTCATGAGATTGGACATCCTGCTGGAGTGTAGCAGCAAAATGGCACCCTACTCAGGAACATGGAACTAGAGTTAGGTATTTTTAGCAATTGTGTTGAAAAAATTATTTAATAACAGCATCTATCTCCACTGAACTCTTCCTGTGAAGACTGAGAGCCATGAGAACAGTACTACTGTTCTCTGTCTGGAGTAACACACCACTACCAAAGTCCTGTCTTTGTTCATCTCTTGCTGCTGAGGTCAGAATGACTCCCTTCCTATGACAAGAAACTGTTATGGGGGTAGGCCTTGTCCACCTGTTTGTCAGAATCTCACACGTTCTCTGTGCGTCTTCTTGATGCAGCCCCCCTCTGCGTGGTACAACCTCTCTGAGCTCATCTGCAAGGTCCTTGTCATGACCATATTTAATTCCCTTTTAAAGGCCCCATTTTCATTATGCTGCCTGTAGCGAGTTAAGCTAATTTATATGTATTTATGTTGTATATAAATTGCCTGTTGTTACTCCCCTTTCCATGACCTCTGTCTGCTTGCCTGTTTTTAGAGTGTGAGTTCCTCAGAGAAGGGACTGCCTTTCTTTGGGTTTGGAGAATACACAGCATATAGCGGGTTAAATAGTAATGCTAGAAATATCTCTTGATAGAGGAGTAGAGGGAATTATAGCTCTCAAATTGAGCTCAACAAAGGAGAAGACTGGTCCCATGGCTTTATATTTATTTGTTATTTGTATTACCGTAGCACCTAAGATCCCTAGTCACGGACCAGGACCTCATTGTGCTAGGCACTGTTGATTTTTATTTCTGTCCCTTGGTGATTGAGTATAATTGTGAGGCAGGGGGAGGAGGGTTAAAAGGACTGTTCCCCTTATTTGCAGTCCCTTACTCAGTAGTGATCTCAACCCAAGAAGTGGGGAAAAGACTCCTTGGGAATAGGGAGTAATACTACTCCTACAGAAGTGGGATGAGGGTGGTACTTGGTTTTTGTCCTTGCACACAGTGGGGGTGGGAGGGAGGGCATTGTTCTGGGGACCTAGTGAACTTTCTGTACCAGGGCGCAAAATTTCTCTTGATCTGCTTACATACCATGCCAATCTGTTCCCTGAATAGTTCAGTCCTGTAGCCTCTCTTTCGGGGCTTATGTTTCTCATAAGGCTTTGTTATTAATATGTTGGCTAAGGACATGAACATGCTCCCATCGAAATAAGTAGGGAAATTTGCACATAACTTCACTGGGGGTAAAATCAAAATTTTTTGTTAGAAATAATCGTTTGCATTTTTTCATTACATTGTGTTCGATTTCTCTGTACAATTTCAAAGGTAGTGATGCTTTTTGTTTTTCAAATTTTGAATAGGTAATCATGACAGTAGCAGAGGATTTATTGTGTTCTGCTTCTCAAAATAGTCGCATTTCAATACAACGAACGCAGGCTGGATGGCTGTTGGTAGCTTCTCTAATGACATTAGGTAATAGGTTTCTAAAAGTACATATAAGACTAAATTCAAGTATGTCTTTTGATAAATCCATATGACTAGCTTTAATACTTGTGGTCCTTCATTTGCCTGTAATATTTCTTAGTAAAAAAATCCAAAAATTATTGACATAAATTTAAATCTCTGATAAGAAAAGATGCATAAAAGCATTGTTTGTTACCTTAAAACTTACTGTTAACTCAGTGGGAGTTCTGCCTTCAGAACAATGACAGAATTGGACCAATACTACTTAAATATTAAAGATAATTTGCAAGACTAGTCCAGTAAAATTTTGTCATGACTGTAAATGTTCAGAATTGATTGGTATAATATGTGTGTCAGCACAAGATGAGGAGGATACCAAGATACATACAAGGTGGAGCGAATATTAAGATCCTCACTGAATCTGTCAGGCACTTGAAATGTTGTTGAACACTAATCATGCTTAATATTGTCAGAGTATTGACCCTGATACTTAAATCATTAGTCAAGCTCTCACTAAGTCTTTTTGTGTCTCTCTGCATGTTCTTAGCCTCCTTTCAGCATTTGAACCTGTTACTTCTGTCCCCCAATCCTCTATTTCGCTTTGATAAGAGAGAGATGTCTATATACCAAGAGGTACCCTGAAATTTTGCATTTCTGAACATCTCCAGCAAATGATTTATTTTTCTTTTATGTTATTCCTCAGCTGAGTCCCTATATGACAACACTTGGCTAAAGCTAAATAACAGGTTTATAATGAATTCGGCAGAGACAACCTTAACAATAGCAGTGGACATGTTTTGTACAAAATGGGGGACAGTGACAGTAGGTTAAGGAATAATACAAGAATGGATGAAGGAAACAGTATAGACCTTTTTGAACATAGGTGAGCTGATTTAGTATTTTACCTTTATGGTTCCTCAGATTTGTAATTGACTGTTGTTAAAACTTAAGGTCCTGCTGTTGTCCAGCACTATCTCCCAAGAATGCTATTACTATGGAAGTGTATCTTTCCACTGTCTCCTAAAGATCTAGAAACAGAGAGGAGTCGAGGAGATTCATTTACATGGCAAGTGACATTGGAAGGCCGTGCTGGTGCTCTCTGTGGTAAGCAAAGTTTAGGATATTCTCTCTTTTTTTTGATTATTTGTCCTTCAGACGACATACAGAAAACCATCAATGCAGAATTTATGCTTGTTTTTAATTACCTCCATAACAGACTCTGCTTGTATGTGTGTATGTCTGTATGATTATATTGGTAACGCTTGTGGTGGTGGTTTTTTTTCTCATCCTGATGTGTTATGTTTCCAAAACAACCACCTGTGTAATAACTGTTGCTAATCTTTTTATTATTTTTTATTTATGTTGCAATAACACCTAATGGTCGCAGCCAGGTCGGACCCTGTTATCCTCGGTACTTTACAAATATCTGATAAATGACAGTCTCTTCCCTAAATAGCTTATATTCTACAAGACAAGATATAATAGGTGGATGAAATAAACGTGTGCTAGGTTGGAGTGGGGAGGATGGGATAACAAATATAATGGGGCAGTTGCACTTTTTAGCCAGGGAGTAGCAGGGTTCACAACTCACCACCTGCCTACCTTTTATTCAGGTTACAGTTTTCTGCACACGTTATAAAAGATTAGGGTCATCAAGCAATTAAAAAAAATTAATCGTGATTAATCATGTGATTAAAATAATCGTGATTAATCATGCAAATTAATCGCACTGTTAACAGAATACTATTTATTTAAATATTTTTGGATGTTTTCTACATTTTCAAATATATTTCAATTACAACACAGAATACAAAGTGTACAGTGCTCACTTTATATTTATTTTTGATTACAAATATTTGCACTGTAAAAAAACCAAAAGAAATAGTATTTTCAGTTCACCAAATACAAGTACTGTAGTGCAATTTCTTTATTGTGAAAGTTGAACTTACAAATGTAGAATTATGTACAAAAAATAACTGCATTCAAGAATAAAACAATGTAAAATTTTAGAGCCTGCAAGTCCACTCAGTTCTACTTCTTGTTCAGCCAGTTGCTCAGACAAACAAGTTTGTTTACATTTACAGAAGATAATGCTGCCCGCTTTTTGGTGGTTTGTGGTTTACAATGTCACCTGAAAGTGAGAACAGGTATTCTGATGGCACTGTTATAGCCAGCATCGCAAGATATTTATATGCCAGATGCGCTAAAGATTCATATGTCCCTTCATGCTTCAACTACCATTCTAGGGGTCATGCGTCCATGCTGGTGACGGGTTCTGCTCGATAACAATCCAAAGCAGTGCAAACTGATGCATGTTCATTTTCATTATCTGAGTCAGATGCCACCACCAGAAAGTTGATTTTTCTTTTTCGGTGGTTCAGGTTCTATAGTTTTGACATTGCGGCGTTGCTCTTTTAAGACTTCTGAAAGCATGCTCCACACCTCAGACCTCTGAGATTTCAGAAGGCTCTTCAGATTCTTAAACCTTGGGTCAAGTTCTATAGCTATCTTTAGAAATCTCATATTGGTACCTTCTTTGCATTTTGTGAAATCTGCAGGGAAAGTGTTGTTAAAATGAACAACATGTTCTGGGTCATCATCTGAGACTGCAATAACATGAAATATATGACAAGATGTGGGTAAAACAAAGCAGGGGACATACAATTCTCCCGCAAGGAGTTCAGTCACAAATTTAATTAACACATTTTTTTTAAGGAGCATCATCAACATGGAAGCATGTCTTCTGGAATGGTGGCCAAAGCATGAAGGGACATACAAATGTTTAGCATATCTGGCACGTAAATACCTTGCAATGCTGACTACAAAAGTGCCATGCAAATGCCTGTTCCTTTCTGGTGACATTGTAGATAAGAAGAGGACAGCATTATCTCCTCTAAATGTAAACAAACTTGTTTGTCTGAGTGATTGGCTGAGCAAGAAGTAGGACTGAGTGGACTTCTTGGCCCGAAGTTTTACATTGTTTTCTTTTTGAGTGCAGTTATGTAACAAAAAAAAAATCTACATTTGTAAGCTGCACTTTCATGACAGAGATTGCACTACAGTACTTATATGAGGTGATACTATTTCTTTTATCATTTTTACAGTGCAAATATCTGTAATAAAAATAATATACACTTTGATCTCAATTACAACACACAATATAATATATATGAAAATGTAGAAAAATACCCTGAACACGCCTGATCTCATCTGATCTCAGTAGCTATGCAGGCTCGAGCCTGGTTAGTACTTGGATGGAAGACCTCCTGGGAATACTGGGTGCTGTAGGCTTGGGGGGAAAGGATAGCTCAGTGGTTTGAGCATTGTCCTGCTAAACCCAGGGTTGTGAGTTCAGTCCTTGAGGAGGCCACCTAAGGATCTGGGACAAAATCAGTACTTGGTCCTGCTAGTGAAGGCAGGGAGCTGGACTTGATGACCTTTCAGGGTTCCTTCCAATTCTATGAAATATGTATTTCAGTTGGTATTCTATTGTTTAACAGTGCGATTAAAACTGTGATTAATTGCGATTAATTTTTTTGAGTTAATCATGTGCGTTAACTGCGATTAATCAACAGCCTTATTAAAGAGAGAAGTTTTGAAGAAGAATTTGGTGGTGGCCATATAGATTTTGACTAGGAGTTTCTTCTACTTGAAAGTCATGAGAGAAACAATGCAAGTGCTTGTCAGAGAAATGAAGAAGTCAGGTGATTGAGGCTATCCTTGGCAGCAAAGCAAAGGCGAGGAGTGATAAATAATGAGTGATTATTGTAAATAATAAGTTGAATCGGTAGATTTGGACCAGTGCTTTAAAAGTGCAGCAGGTCAAAGTAACCTGCAGGCTCAGGATATAAAAATTCTAAGAGGCAAGCCTGTATTGCTGAGGGTGCACGTTTTTAATACTGCTTTTCCCACTTACCCATCTTGTGGGAACAAGAAGCAGGTGGAGCTCTCTTCACCACCACTCCCGTCCCCTCCCCCCCCCGTTTCCCCCACCACAACCCATCACTGGAGGGGTACAAAAAGAGCCCAACAGCTCAGAGCAGTGCTATTCCCTCTTTCCTTTTCACTTCTTCAGGTGAGTGATGGGATGGCACCTCTGCTTCTCCTCTTGCTCCCTCTGGCAACATCCATCCTTCTAGGGAAGGGAGAGAGGGGATCCAGCTGCAGGCTCCCACAGACCTGGGAGGTGGGGATGAAAAACCCCAAGACCTGGAGGAAGAGGATGTGAGGCTGGGGAGCAGAACAGACTGGAGAGGGCAAAACAGGTGTGGAGATAGAACAGATGGGGGACTGGAGAAAGGAAAACTGATGGGGAAGCTGGAGGATCAGAATTAATTGCTAAGACAGGAGGCTGGGCAGATGGGAGGATGGTGAAAGTCCCCTTATTTCAGACCACTTTAAGCGCTAGTTAGGACTAAGTTTAGAAAGTGACAGCAAGAAGTTTGTGTGTGTTGCCGTGGGAAAAGGAGGCAGTGGAGGGAAGGACTTACAGAGAATGCTGATGTAGTCCAAATGACAAGCCAGGAAGATTATCTTAGTGGCTGCATTTTGAATGAACTTGAAGGGAGACAAGGTTGCAGGCATCAAGGACATAGAGGAGGAGATAACAGAAGTCAACACATGAAATGATCACATTTGGACAAGATTTTTAGTGGTATGGGCACAGAAAAGAGGTTAGATCTTGGAAATATTGTGCAAGGTGAAGCTATAAGATACAGATATGGCCTGGGAGATGTGTGTTCTTGATTGGATTTTATTCTTATCCTTTAAAAATCTTTTCCCAGAACAAACGAATATTTGTTTGTAAGCCTACTTAATTAGGTGCTTTGCTTCAAATAAAATTAATAAAAAAAATTTAATACTGCAAAGTGATGTAGCTAAATAGTGAATGAGAATCTTTGGTAATGCACATTGGGGAAGAAGCTATTTACTTTAGGATTTTTAAATACTAATATATTGGACATTTTTCTATCTCTAGTCAATTTGACAGAGGTGTAAAAAGGAATTTTTGAAAGTGACTTGGCCAGTTAGAAACAGTTAGAAAGACCTTGTCTACACAAGAAAGGGATTTCCAGTTATCACCGCCCCTAGTGGAGATGCAGCTTATGCTGCCAAAATAAGTGGCCTGACTTTTAGAGGTGCTAAAAATGTGCAAGTTTCCATTTTTATCAGTTTTTTTCCTCTTTGTCTTTAAAATCCTAAGTCAGTAGTGCTATAAGTATTTTCTCTATTTGCTGTATTTTGAAATGATCCATGAGATAATTGGGTGTAATTTTCAGTAAAATAAATTCTACTAAGTTAAAATCCATTTTTTTTTTTTAGCTATCAAAACCTTTGTTTCCTGCTGTGGTGGTCTTCTTACTGATGAAGTTGTTCAGAGACTACTTCCTCCCCTCCCATGTGCTGTTGATTTATTGACACGGTAAATGCATCATTAAGTTTTTAAATAAAAGTAAGCTGTAATTTTATGTTAGAAACTGCTGTAGAATATTCCTCTGGTATCTTCCTGATATAATGGATTGTTCAGACAGATAAATAGACTTTTAAAGTAGTATCTTACAGAGTACAAAAGCTACAGCGGTGATGTAAATAAATTGGTACAGTGCTATGGGCTTGCCTTCACTGCACTGGTAGTTCAAGCTATAATTCAAGTTGTGCACCTAAATCAACTCATGTACGTACACACACACACACACATTTCTAGCTCCTGTTGGGTGAGGGTTAGGGCTGTAGGATTAGAAGTTGAAGTCTTGAGGGGGCCATTTAGGGATTTGGGGATTGGTCCTGCTTTGAGCAGGGGGTTGGACTAGATGATCTCTTGAGGTCCCTTCCAACCCTGATATTCTATGATTCTGTGAAATTCCAGTCCAGCTGATGCTGGAGCTAATAATGCAATGGGATTGCAGCAACTCAAGCTACAGGTACGCTTCAGTGGCTAATCCAATTACTCAGATGCTAATCAAATCACTTTGTAGCTTGAGTGTTTCTCATTGTGGTCACTCATGCTCTCACTCAAGCTGTGCTAACTCCAATTACTCAAGATAACTGTCGTAATGAGGACAAGTAGAGCCCTTCAAATTGCAGATATCCACAGACTGTTTTTGCAGAGTGGGTGCAGACACAGATTTTGTATCTGCATCAGGCTATAAAGACAAGCCCTGTGTCTTGTGTTGCACGTCATGCTAAGAAACAAAACATGATATAACTTTTTTTTTTTGTTGATTTCGATCAGACACCATGTTTGTCTGCAGTATTTTTATTTTTTAATCATTTTTGCAATCAAGTACAACACTAATAGTGACACTTTCCTGTTTAAGCAGCAGAGAATCCTGTGGCACCTTATAGACTAACAGACGGTTTGGATCATGAGCTTTTGTGGGTGAATACCCACTTCGTCACATTCATCTGACAAAGTGGGTATTCACCCATGAAAGCTCATGATCCAAAACGTCTGTTAGTCTATAAGGTGCCACAGGATTCTCTGCTGCTTTTACAGATTCAGACTAACACGGCTACCCCTCTGATACTTTCCTGTTTATGCACATACCTCGATAACATTTTTGTGTGCTCTTTATACACATAGCAGGATGGTATTTATGTGTGCATCTGTTCTGTTTTGTAAAACAAATATATACACAGTGTAAAATTAATCTAGACACAGAAATGGTTTATAAACATTTTTTTTGGTATGTATGCTTTTGTTCAACATCAGAGTTGTTCTTTTCCCCTCCTTTGTGTTCAGTATTTTAATTGTTCTGTCACTCTAGAACATTAATGTCTAATATCTTTTGGATGTCAGCTAGACCATGGTGGGACAAAACTACAAAAAGGTTAACTGCAAGAAAGACTGTGAAGTACAAGACAATATAAAAGCTTATCTATTTCTGTAATAGTGCATGAAAACACATCTTGGGAATAGGAAACGAGAGTTTTATGAGTTAATAGCAATGTAAGCTGCTTGTTGGTATGCTGGCATTGCAAATTAGGCAGCATCTGTAATGTGTATAGCCTGAAGGGTAGTGAATATGAATTACAGTACAAATTAAAGCAAATCTGCAATGGAAAATTGTTACATAACCTTTTATCTCTCTTTAACATATGTTATGTGTTTTCTTTATATTTTCAAGGCTCCCTTCAATACATAAAATGTATGGAAATGCTTTAAAAACACCATCAATGACTTATAGGCACAGACTTTATGAATTATTGGCTTTATTGCCCCCAAAGACTTATGAAGGTATGTATTTTCTTATCAAGAAATACAGTTTTAAGTGAAAAATATGAAGGGTTCATTTGTGAGTTTTCACTTTAATAACAAGTGTACAACTAGCAAGGTTTATTTTCATCTTTTTTTCTGAAGTGCCCATCCAAGTTCACATTTCATGGAATTGCATTGAGAGCACTCTCTGTTTTCAGTTTCCTGTTTATAACACACTTAAATGTTTATGATCACCCTTTTCTTTTATTAGAAAGCTGGAATTTTTTCCTGAATTTCTAGAAAATTGAAGATAGGCAACCTTTATAATTTTAGTTTAACATTAGAGTTCAATCACTTTTCAGTGATTCCTATCAGAGAAAATTAGTAAATCTAGGAGGAGTAATTGAAGTATAAACAAATTGCACATCTGTTACAATTGGTTTAATTTACTTTGAGTTACTCTGACTAGACCATTACATTACAAATATATTAATCTGGGCCTTGTAGATTGCTGGAGCTAAATTTTACCTCAAATGTGTAATAGCTAAGTCTTAAAACAGACTGACTCTTCCATTGCAAGTCACAATTAGCAGCATTTTAACCTGATAAAAGTCAATAATAGCTTGAATAGCTCCCTACGTAAAAGGATAAATGGACACAAATCAGATATTAGGAATGGCAATATACAAAAACCTGTAGGAGAACACTTCAATCTCACTGGACACACAATAGCAGATTTAAAGGTAGCTATTCTGCAGCAAAAAAAATTCAGGACCAGACTTCAAAGAGAAACTGCTGAGCTTCAGTTCATCTGCAAATTTGACACCATCAGCTCAGGATTAAACAAAGACTGTAAATGGCTTGCCAACTACA
>NC_133772.1:103465112-103486305 GCF_003597395.2 Chelonoidis abingdonii | reverse complement strand
TTTTTTTTTTTTTTTTTTTCTGCCGCTTGGGATGGCTAAAACGCTGGAGCCAGCCTTGTTAATTAGTCACTGAAGTTTATATATGTAGAAGCAGGGGTGAAGTAATAAAGGCATGGGTGGTAGGGACAAGTGGGGAACAGGATCAAAAAGTCAAATGTATGTGCCTTCCCATTGTGACTGGTCTACGTAGAGGATAACAGTCTACTGCTGCTGCCAGTTACTCTAAAGGTCTCAACCATACTAATGAACTATGTAGGCATCAATATAGTTCCACATGATGGAGTTTTTCCTCAGTTTCCTTTTTTAAAAACTTAAGAAAGTTCAATGCCACTGCATGAGTAATAACTGTATGTGATCATTTAATTAGAGATTGTGTCATTAAGGTTGCACAGGAAAACATATTTCCTAATTTTTGCATGTTTGACTTTGCAACTCTAATTCTCTCTTAAATTAGGGGAGGGCTGTATGTAATATCTGTTACTCCTGGGGGAATTCTGGGCCACTGCATGTATGCAGAATTCATGTCCCCCGCAGATTTCTTTGCTTCACCGCAAAAAAAATAACTTCTGACAGGGAAGCAAGGAGATGCCGCAAGAGCGATCTCACACACACCCCTCCCCAGTAGTGCAAGCACATTGTTGTGGGTGCCTGGAGCAGCTGGCTAAGAGGTAAATCACCCTGGGGGTGGGGCTGTGGACGCCCTGGCCAGTGACTCCTGCCCTGCACTGGGCTCAACTGCTAGTCCCTGCTGGGCTGGGGAGGATGGGACTTGCTCTTCCCCTGCAAGGAGCAATGGCAGCCGGATCAGACCCACCTTCAGAAAGCTCCACCCTCTCCCATACACTTCCTTCCCCCATTCCTCCTCAGCTGCGGGGGAGGGGTCCATGTACAGGGAGCTGCTCTCCTGACTGACCAATCCCCATGCAGCTGGACCGAGCCATACTCAGACTGCCTAACCCCTTGCATCTGGAGCCCCCCACTCCAAGCTCCGTCCTGCATCCAGATTCCCTCTCTAGACCACCAACCCTGCACCCAGACCACCCCCCACACATGAACCCCCACCTCAATGAGCCCCACCTCCTCTGCACCTGGATCACTCCAATAAGCTCTCCACGCTCTGACCCCCACCCCACTAAGCCCCACTCTCCCAACACCTGGATACCCCTGCTAAGCCCCCCATTGAGCCCCATCCCCCCCACACATATCCAAACTACCCCTAGTGAGCCCCAACCACCTTCACCTGGATCCTTCTGCAGAGTCCTATTCTCGCTGCATCTAGAACTCCTCAGTGAGCCCCTGTGCATCCAGATCCCCCTCATTCAGACCCCTTACTAAGTGTCCTGCACCCAGATTGCCCCACACAGAACCCTCTCACCCCACACCTGGATCCCCTCCACACTTGGATCCTGCCAGGCTGAGCCTGTCTGCTGGGCTGGGCGTGCATGTGAGACTGTCCCTCTCACTTGCTATCTTGGTGCATCTAGCATGGATGGGCAGGGCTCTGGGGTGTTTCTGGGGCAGGCCCAGTGCTTGTACTTGTCATGGTCAGGTGATCAGCCTCACTGAGCCCATGTCCTGGGGGGAAGGGGTCTACAGGTTGATTTCCCATCTCTGTGCAGCCCCTGACCTATGCTCCTCACTGCCATGCTGGAGCCTCCACATTTATATATTGACAAAATATGCAGAATTCTGCAGAATTTTAATATTTTTGATGCCCAATTTTTATTTTTTGGCACAGAGTTCCTTCAGGAGTAATCTTTATAAGGGGTGTGTGTGTGAGTGTGTGTGTGTGTGTGTGTATATATAAAATAAAAAAAAATAAAAAAATTCCCCTCTCACCCCTATGGGTGGTATGTGTCTTCCTCAACCTCGGGTCCTCTACCAGAGGCCTGGGAGTTTGAGGGTTCTGCGCAGTATCTTAGCGGTTACGTAGGCACTGGCACTCTTCTGAAGACTAGGAGAGAACTCTGATTTGGTTCCTGGGATCCTGTGGAGCCTGACTCAGCTGACAGCTTTTAGGATCACAGCCCGAGTGCTCCTTACGCGATACACTGGGACCATGCCTGGCCTTCGACTTCCACATCCACTCTAGTTTCTGTCTTTTCAAGGCCCTGGTACTTGAGACGCATTCTCGCCAGCCTTCTACTATTCCTTCTCCGTGATTTGCTTTAGTCGTACTGACTCGTGGGGTGTCGGTGCACTATTCGCTCGGATTAGCTCTAATCAACCACCGTGGTGCTGTCTTCTGGTCTTGTCTATTACAACGATGTGTATCGGTGTGGCCAGTACAAGCTGCCCTGTCCAATCTGATCTGGAACGTGGGCCCACAGAATCTTAGCCCTGCTACTTCCCACAACCTTGCTGTTGGAATCTCCCATCTGGTCTTGGAGGGTCTTACCATACGCTGTGCAGATGTTCCTGCTATCGACAATGCAGCCACTTGGTTTTGTGCCGTTCAGTGTTATGCTGTTCCTGCTGCATCTTACCCCTGCACTATGTGTTTGGACTGTCTCTGAGGCCTCTCTTGCACAGTCTTGCACTTGGGTCCTCATCTAGTGTGGTAGACCCTGCTTCAATGGATCGGTGCTCAGTGCCTGTCCTGTGGTGCTATGATCAGGCCCAAGTGTCTGTCTTTTAGTCCAGCCCTTTCAGCACATGGTAAGGAATTTCCCAATGTCAGCCACCTCAGCTTATCGTGTCCGATGTGGTACATCCAGGGCAGTCTGTCTTGCCATGGCACTTCTTCGCTTGCTCTTCCATCCCATGTCTGCTGCCCCGCAGGCATTCTCTCAGCAGCTCATCTGTTGGGGGCATCTTAACTGATGTACTCGCTGGGATGGGTTCGGGTTCGTCAGTGACAGTGGCCTTGACCGCTGCACGGGCAAGCCCCGCCCCGCCCTCCTTTCAGGCTGTATAGCAGTCTCTGTGTATGGACCTTGGGGGGAAAGCTCCGTGCTCTCGTGAAGCGAGCTTCGGTTGGTCACAAATCGGCAGCCTATCATGTCCCTCCTTTGGCCAGCTTCACTATAAACCGCAGGGTATCTGATACTGGCAGGGCGTAACCTCGTTGATGGCGTGGATCTTGTTCTTTTCCCACGGGAGCTGGCTCTTCAGGACCTGTCCTTAATCCTTTGGTGATAACCTTGAATTTGCTGTCTTCCTTGCCATTCCTCATCAATGGTTTCCATGTGACTGGGGACTTCCAAGGTACTTTGTAGCTTGTCTGTATGTCTGCTAGGCCCGCTGGTAGTTCCACCCCATCATTCTTGACTACCTCCTCTCTTCACTAACCATCGGCCACACTTCTCCAGATCCGAATGACATCCGATATCCTCACTGTAGATCGCCGTCAGGTGGATTAGCGAGTCGATGTCTCGTCGTTGGTTCTAGCATACAGCTTGATGTCATCCATGTAGATGGAGGTGCTGATGGTAGTTCCACTCCTGAACCTGTCCGTACACAGTCTTGTGATTATCTGGCTGAGGGGTTAAGCCTATGCGAACAGCAGCGGGGACAGTGCATCACCTGGTAATATGCCACACTTGATGACCACTTGTGCAAGCTGCCTTCAGTTGACTTCTAGTGTTGTCTTCCATAGTCCCATTGAGTTCTTGAGGAAGGTCCTTAGTGTCTGTTGACTTTGTATAGCGCCAGACAATTCACCGATCCACGTGTGCGGCATTGAGTCGTAGGCTTTCTGTAGTCAATCCAGGCTGTGCTCAGATTGGTCTGTCTAGACCTGGAGCTCTGGCGACCTGCGCTATCGATGAGCAACTGGTGTTTTGAGCCTCTGGTGTTGTTCCCAATGCCCTTCTGAGCTGTGCTCATGTACTGGCCCATGTGGTCCTGTACTTGGCAGCTATGAGACTGATGGACTTCCATGTTGTAGGGAGACAGTTATTGGCCGTAGTTGGAGGGTTCTGTCCCCTTGCAGGGGTCTTCATGATCAGCACTGTCCTTCTTTGTGTTAGCAGTTTGGGTGGGAGCTGCTGGCATGGGCTCTAGGCGCTGTTTTCATACCTGCTGCTGAGGCCGTTCATGACTGCTGTTAGTTTCTTTAGCCAGTAGGTGTGGATCATGTCTGGTCCAGGTGCTGTCCAGCTCTTCATGTTCTTGACCCGCTGCTGGATGTCTTCTACTGTGGTGGTGACTGGTTTCTGTTCTGGGAGATTGCTGTGCTCTGTTCTCAGGTCCTGCAGCCACTTTGCACTGGTATTATGAGTCTTCTCTTTCTCCCCTATGTTCTTCCAGTACTGTTCAGTTTCTGCTGCTGGTGGCTCTGCTGTTATTGTGTTGTTGCACTGCAGTTGGGAGTACACCTTGGATGGATAGCGTAGTGGTTAAGAGCGCCGCCCGTTGATATATGTATAAACTTGATCTTTGTCAAGTATCTCTTTAAGATAACTTGGGATAGTGTTTGTCAACGCAGTAGCTATAGCGGACATAATTCTGGCTTTATGGTATTGTACCAGAAAATTTATTCCAAATCATACTCTTCAAGTGTCATCACTATAATAGCTTAAAATATTCTGACTCTAAATACTTAATGCCATTGTGCTTTATGTACAGTGAGGCTAAGACCTGTCTAAAGGTTAATCTGATAAAATGAAGAAAATTAATTTAATGCCCTGAAGGTTAAATTACTGGTCAGAATATTGTTATACTACTTGCTGCTGTAGTCTATTCATGCTCTGCTTGATGAGTGCAAACTCCTGAAATATGGGGGAATATACTGCCCTTCTTGGCTATTTATATTGCTGCAGGACAGACAGATGATCACCACACTCATCAACTTTAAGGCTTGAAGGGACCATCATAAACATCGAGACTGACTTCCTGCACATTGTAGGCCACAGAACCTTACCCGCCAGGGGTTAAGCAGTGAGCACCTCCCAACACATTGGAAAGTTGGTGCCTGTAGCTCCAATCCTGGAGTCGGTGCCTATACAAGGAGCCACATATTAACTTCTGAAGAGCTGCATGTGGCTCTGGAGCCACAGGTTGGCCACCCCTGGGTTAGGCTAAACAAGCCAAGCTCTTTGAGTCTCTTCTCATAAGGCAGGTTTTCCACTCCTCTGATCATCTTAATATCCCTTTTCTACACCTGTTCCAGTTTGAATTAATCTTTCTTAAATATGAGACACCAGAATTGCACACAGTGTTCCAGATGAGGTCTCACCGGTGCCTTGTATAATGGTATTAACACTTCCCTACTTCTACTGGAAATACCTCACCTAATGATCCTAGGATTTCATTAGTGTCACACTGGTGGCTCATAGTCATCCTCTGATCAACCAGTACACCCAGGCTTTTCTCCTCAGTCGCTACCAGCTGATACATCTCCAATTTATAGCAAAAATTCTCGTTGTTAGTCCCTAAGTCCTTGCACTTTGCACTGTTAAATTTCATTCCATTTCCATTACTCCAGTTTTCAAGGTTCTTCAGTTCTTCTAGTGAGATATTTTGGTCCACCTTTGTATGGGGAAAACCTCCCAACTTTGTGTTATCCACAGATTTTATTAGAGCACACCCACTTTTTGTGCCAAGGGCATGTATGAAAATGTTAAATAAAATTGGTCCCAAGACCTATTCCTGAGGAACTATGCTAGTAATCTCCTTCCAGCCTGACAGTTCACCTCTCAGTATGACCCATTGTAGCCTCCCCTTTAACTAGTTCCTTATCCACCTTTTGGTTGTCATATTACTTCTCATCTTTTTCAATTTACTAATAATTTCCAATGTGGAATTGTATCAAATGCCTTTCTGAAATCCAGGTAGATTAGATCTATTGCATTTCCTTTGTCTAAAAAGTCAGTTATCTTCTCAAAGAAAGAGATCAGATTGGTCTGGCATGATCTACTTTTTGTAAAACTGCTATATTTTATCCCAATTACTTTTTACCTCGGTGTCCTTAACTACTTACTTTTTTCAAAATTTGTTCCATGGCTTTGCATGCAACTGAAGTCAAACTAACGGGCTTGTAGTTTCCCAGATCATTTCCCCCTTTTTTAAAAATTGGAGAATTGCTGATACCTGTCATAGGGGTATAACCCCTGAGTTTATAGATTCATTAAAAATCCATGCTGTTGGGCTTTCAATTTCATGTGCCAGTTCCTTTAACAGTCTTGGATGGAGATTATCTGGCCCTCCGATTTGGTCCTATTAAGCAATTTGAGTTTGACTTTCACATCAGATGTGGTAATTTTGACTTCCATATCTTCATTTCCATTAGCCGCTGTGGCATTACCCCAAGCTCCTTATGACTCTTATTAATAACTGAGGCAAAGTATTCATTTAGGTGTTGGACCTAGATCAGCGGTTCTCAAACTGTGGGTCAGAACCCCAAAGTGGGTCACAACCCCTTTTTAATGGGGTCACCGGGGCTGATGTTTAGATTTCCTGGGGTGTGGGGCCAGAGCTGTGCCACCTGGAGCCAAAGCCCAAGCTGCATCCCTGGGGCCGAAGCACAAAGACTTCAGCCCTGGGGATTATAGCTCAGGTTACAAGCTTGCCGTACAGGGCTGAAGCCCTTGGTCTTGGTCTTTGGTGCCTCCTCCTCTTCCTTGTGATGGTAGGGCTTGGACTTTTGGCTAATCCCCACCCTCCTCCGCTTCGGTGGGCTCAGGCCTCAGTCCCTCTTCCTGGGGTTGTATAGTAATTTTTGTTGTCAGAAGGGGATCGCGGTGCAATGAAGTTTGAGAATCCCTGACCTAAAATATTTTTAACCACCACCCTATCCTCACTGCTTCGCAGTCCCACTTTTTCTTTCCTTGGTGGTTGTTTTGTTGTTTGTTATTTATATCGCTATAGAAACGTTTACTATTGATTTTAATTTCTTTTGCAGGGTTTTGGCAGTTCTCACTTTTCCCTACAGTTTCTGACCTCAAAGAGGTAGCTTTCCTTGCCAGTTCTTCCCATCTTTCATTCCTTGTAGGCTTTCTGCTTTCTCTTAGGCCTCGGCCACACTTGTGAGTTACGGCGCAATAAAACAGCCCCAGGTGCCCTAGCTTACTCCCCATCTACACTGGCAAGGCACGTAGAGCGCTCTGACTCCGCTCCATTGCCTTCCTGGTAAATACAACCCAGGTTGATGTGGAGTAGGGGCCCAGATAAGATGATTATTTGTTACTTTCTCAGAGCTTCATTGATCTGCAATCATAAATCCCTCACCCAGGAAACTTGCCTACAGTGGGCATCGTGAGGGCAGACGACCATGTGGTGAATTAAACAACTCTTTAGTTAACGGTAGATGTGACACATCATGCAATTTCATCACAATCTTTGCTATGCTTTCCTCTCTGCGGACTGGGTGGAGCAATATTGCAGAGAACTAGTAAGCATGGTAGAGGAGTAGCTTTGAGTTTGCCTGAAATAATACGCATGGTGAAATTAAATTGTGCATTGATAATCCGTGTGTGAGACAAGTGAGTCCATACTGGAGTGCAGTACTCCGCCACTCACGAATACCAAACCTAAAATGGCATCACCTCTTTTAGGTTTGGTGACAATTTGGTGAAGAAATCTGTTAGCTATCATATCCAGGAAAATCTAGGCCCTACTATTATTGATAGCACTTGTCCTCCAGTCTATATCTGGGAAGTTAGTCTCACATAATCACACAATTCCCAGTAGTATTTATTTCATTGAAAACATTAAAGAGGTCTCTATCGATATCCAAATCAGATCCTGGCGGTCTGTAGCATACCCCAAGTACTATCCAAGGAGAGCCACTGGTAGCTTTCTTCCCCAAAGTGATTTTGACCCAAACAAACTCTGTTTTATCCATCCCTTCGCTTCTAATTTCTTTACAATCTACCTTATCATTAATATACAATGTTTCTGATGAGGAGAGCGTGCACAGCCAGCAGCATGTATTCAGGTCCCCCTCCCCCTACATTGTGCTGTCCTGCAGCTGCTCCTGGGACTATCCTGCTGGCTGTGCAGGGCGTGGCCAGGAGGAGGATGCTGATGTTAGGGTCTCCCCCCCAGTGTACCCCATCTCCGCAGAGCAGGGCAGAAGGGACACAGCCCGACTCAGGACTCGAGCTGCTGTGGGGAACGGTGAGTGGCTGAGTGCCTTTATTAAAGAGACAGTGCAGTGTTTCTGAGATTTCCCCAGAAGCCAACTCACACAGTCTTTGTCTGTCTGTCTCTCTCCCCCTCCCACTGCTCATCTCTGCTGAGCAAGGGAGGGGAGACAATGGTTCAGGACAGACCAGGAGAGCACTCAGAAACTTTCCCAGGAGCCTGCACGCTCGCTCTGTGTGTGTGTGTGTGTCTCTCTCTCTCTGTCTGTCAAACACACACCATCACACACAGTCTCTGTGTCAAACACACACATTGTGTCTGTGTCACACATTCTGTGTGTGTCAAACACTCACACTGTCATTCTACTGCAGAGGTCCCCAAACCATGGAGCGCACCCCTCTAAGTGGGCACAGAGAAACGTTTGGGGCAGCACGGCTGGGGTTTGTGGGGGTGCTGTCTGGCTCTGCTCTTGGTCTTGGCCCCAGCCCCAGCTGCCAGCCCCGTGCCTGGGATCCTGGCCCCTGGCTGAGGCTCTGTGCCTGCCCTCTGCTGTGGCCCCAGCCTCAGCCCCCTTATCCCTATCCAGATCCTCCCCTCCCAGAGCCCCACCCCTGGCTCTGGGGAGGGGGGGATGAACGGATAAGGGGTGAGTGCGAGGTAGAAAGTTTGGGGACTACTGTGTTACTGCCAGTATCACCTACCTAACTGTTAGCTTCATTGGTATTGGCACTGTTTTTCCTCTTAATGTCCATTCTCCTCCTCACTGCTCTTCCTTTCTCCTCTGCTTTTATTGTCTCTCTTCATTTTCTCCTCCCAGTCAATACTGGGTGAGTATTTTAACTAACATCTAATTCCCAGATATTTCAATTCATATTTGGACATGTAATGTATCCCACACTAACTTCTAGAAAATTGATAGGAGAAATTGGTCTCTCTTCATGGACTTGCATTTGTCTATCAACACAAGCCTGGCTAACTGCTTTGTTGCCCACCAAGTAACTTGTATTGAAGAATAATGGCTTAGAGTCACTTGAAAAGGATGCATTTTATTCTATTTAGCCTTATATAAAAACTAAGACCGTCAATCTTACAACTTTTTGTGTGCGGATGGATTGGTTTGCCCACATCGAACTGCAGTCAAGTCAGTGGTTCTCCGTGTGAATGCAGTAGTCTGTCACACACAAGAAGTTGCAGCATTGGGAGTCTTAGGAAATATTTTAGTTTGTAAATCAGCTTTTCTGTATAAATGCTTTGTTCACAAAACTGCAAGTGGGCAAGTAATTAATCACTATTTTGAATAAAAGTTATTTTCTTTGTCCCTATAATTTGCAGGAAAATTCTGTGCTATTCTCAAGGAGCTAGTGGCTGACTTCACTGCCACTGATAACCAAATGGCTGCCTCTACGTTCTTGCTTCCACCTCTCTGTCACCAGGATGATCTTCTTTTACTTGGTCCTTTCTTGCAGGAGACTGACCACAGATTTATTGAAGAGCAGGTATGTGCAGTACTAGTATAACAATTCGTTAATAGTAGGTTAGCAGTGATTTGTGACTTAGTCAGGAAATATTACTGTCATATTTCTGCCTTTGCAGCTCCTCTTAAGTAGCACTATAGCTGGAGGAAGCCTGGAGTATGACCCTTACTCAATTTATGAGAAAGCTGCAGAAGGTGATTCAGTGCCTAAACCTCTACCTCCTGCACTATCTGTTATCAGTGCTGCAGTCCGTCTCTTTGGAGTTATATTTTCCCATGTAGCAGAATCTCAAAGGTAAAGTATTTATTTAAATTCACCATTAGTTAAACAGAGCCTAAAGAGAGCTAGTATGTTTAAAATCTTATCGAAAATATAGACTAAAGGTACGTTAATATAGAAGGTATGAATTATGAAGGGAATTTTCATGAGCTGAAAAGATAGATTTATGGCTGGAAGTTTACGTACAGTCTGAAAATTTCAGCTCTCAATCTGCAGTTCCTGATATTGATGAAAAGAAAGAACCAGTAAAATGGACCATTATATTGCATAGACAAGATGGGCGATGTAATATCTTTTGTTGGACCAGATTATGTTGCTGAAAGAGACAAGTTTTCAAGTTTACACAGAGTTCTTCAGGTCTGGGAAGGGTACTCAGTGTCATAGCTACATAGCACGTGAATGAGATATAGTGTTAATAAGTTTTCCATCCATGTTTAATTGATGGAGAAAGTATTATAAAATATCTTAGGAGGACGTTTCTTAAGGTCTGTTTTCTTTCCATGCTTAGTAGAAGTCTTTTAATACTGAACATTGTACATTAACAGTTCTTTTTTCAGATAGATATAAAATTTGTCTTGAGAGGATTTTATGGCATACTCATTGTTATAAGGGCTCTTGAACATCACGGGGAAAAGGGTGGGAAATCACAGTAAAATATAATCCTCTATCCTTGACAATGACAGGCTAAAAATATTTATAAGACTGTAATTAGAAAAGTAATAAGGAAAATAAAGTAGTTGGAAAAGTCTAAAATAAACAAGAATACGTACCCAAAAACAGTCATTTGCAACCACAAGAGAACATAACGGAAGCAACAAAGCTTTGTTCTGGTTTTTAAAAAGTTGTTTTGATTTAGCTTTATGATAGTGTTGATTGTTGAATGATGGAAAAACATCAAGTTTTTGTGCTGTTGGTTGTTCTCCATTTTTTAAATACAAAAATATAACAATAAAATATTTACTTAGAATATATAAGATTTGATTGAGGATAAATGGTATCACTTATGTTGTTTTGCATTTTCAAAGTACTGTACAATTAATCCTGAAATGAGCATGATTGCTAGTGATTATGTTCTATAATTCTGTGTAAGAGGGAGAGCTCATTTTAGGGGTCCTGAATCTCACTGTCTTGGCCAGCATACATTGGGAATGCTGCAGTACTATTGAATGTAGCCCTGCTTTGAGTCACTATAGGGCAGCTGCTCTGGCTGACTAAGCAGCAAGCATTGAAGGATCTGAAGGAAATCTTATCTAGGATTATTAAATCAGAAAAAAGATGGTAGTGTGTGATATGGTCTTTCAAATGATATGGTATAAGATAGGAATTGGCTGATTCTCTGAGCTTCAGCAAGAATCAACCAATTAATGCAGTATTTTGTATAGAAAGAAAGAAAGTGCCACTCACTCTCCCTCCATTCCAATGACCCATCTGATATCTCATTATCTTTTCCTGCCCACACCATCCCCAAATATTTACATTCACATATCCTTCCTCGCACCCATTGCAACATTACTTTCCAAAATACTTTCCTGTGCAGTTACCACCATCTCTCTCCTTGTTCTCGCTTCAGTAACTTTACTCTTCTATGTTTTGCTCTTTTCTCCGTGTCTGGTGTCTCTCTCTCTCTTTTTCTTCTTGCTATTTTTGTCTTGTTTTTTCCTTTATCTGTTTCTCATGATCTCCACTGGTGGTTCTTATAGTTTTGTGCCCACAAGGCATCCCAAACTATACTATTCCTAGACACACAGTCCTCTTTAATAGGAACCACTCATTGGTAATCAGATAATGAAAGATGATCTATAAATAAATATCCTGTTATAGAAGCAAGGACAAAAAAAGTACATAAGGATAGTGGAAGTACATGTGCTGATATGGACTACAAAAAAATTTTGTTATAGGCAGAGATGTCAAGCAGAGGCAAGAAAGGGATCTCTGTGTGTGCACGCAGGAGGATTAGCAAAGTAAATAATAAGAAAAAAGAGTAGGATGGGGAAGGAATAAGAGAAAATCTGGAGAATATTACTTAAGAAAAAGAGCTTAGAAAGACAGTTCTATCTTAATTTGTTTTGGTGATGATGTATTTCTCTAAAACTCCCTTCTAGAGTTTTGTCACTTCCTTGAACCCATCTTCAGCATTATGTTGTTTTATGTATGTACAAGGCTTTGTAAAAAGCTGAACGTATTGCCCAAATATAGCAGTCTTTGCCCTGAAGTATGTACAATACCAGACAGAGCTTATAGAGTGGATAATATTCTTTTTATCTACAAAAGAAATGACAAGAATCTGAATTAAAATGCTTCTTTGCTGACCTCAAACAATCGGCATGTAAATTAGTTGATGAGAAGCCGCCACTGTATGGTGATGGTAAGATATGGGAAGTCACGTGAGGCTTAGATCATTGCATTTGCTACTCAAATGCTTCCATAATCTAAAGATTTTGTTTGATGTTTTTTTAAAAAAATGGCTTGACCAATATTTTTTTTTTTTTTTTGGTTTAAGGCTCCAAGTGTTAGAAAAACTGTTGGCTTCCATAAAACAAACAAAAGGAGCACGACAGCAGACCGTACAACTAAACATTGTATCAGCATTTTCTAGTTTTCTGAAGGTAAATCTGCTCTTTTTATAAATATTGGTTTTGATGCTAAAACTTGATGTTGTTCAGTTTAAGTGCATGTTTTACCCTACCATGGGAACATTTCTGTAATCCTTTCCAGTAACCAGCTTTAATTTATCAACCAATCTGAGGATCACTCTTCAAATATTAAAATTAAAGTATTGGTGGAGCCCACATCCCTAACAGCCTCTCAGACTGAATATCTGCTTGAAGATTCCCACCTTCCTGAACCCCTGGGGATCCAATTGGACTTTCCCTTATTTCTTATCTCCCCTCCTCTAGCAGAGAAATAAAATACTAGACTGGAAGTAAAATAAAGTAGCCTAGCAGCTATATGACTGTTTTGTTTATTCTGCCTTCCTTCATTTTTTATTCACATTTCCTTGTCTCTGTCCATCTCTCACTTTCATTCTTCCCTTCTTTGGTTTTCTTTCAAGTAGTATAGAAAGCATTTGTCTAAAATGTTAGTCTGGATCAGGTGTACTTCTTTTCTCCTTGCTGTCTAGAGATTTCTCTCCTTTAATTTTCTTGACTCTGAATTTTCTTGAAGATCTGGATGACCTTGTAAACTGGAGTAATAGTAATAGGATGCAATTTAATAGTGAAAAGTGCAAGGTCATGCATTTAGGGATTAATAACAAGAATCTTTGTTGTAAGCTGTAGACTCATCAGTTAGAAGTAACAGAGGAGGAGAAGGACCTCAGAGTATTGGTTGATCACAGGATGACTATGAGTCACCAATGTCATATGGCTGTGAAAAAAGCTAATGGGGTCTTGGGATGCATTAGGCGAGGTATTTCCAGTAGAGATACGGAGGTGTTAGTCCTGATATACAAGATACTGGTGAGACCTCGTCTGGAGTACTGTGTACAGTTCTGGTCTCCCATGTTTAAGAAGGATGAATTCAAACTGGAACAGGTACAGTTAAGGGCTATGAGGATGATCTGAAGAATGGAAAACCTGTCATATGAAAGGAGACTCAAAGAGCTTGGCTTGTTTAACCTAACCAAAAGAAGGCTGAGTGGAGATGTGATTGCTCTCTATAAATATATCAATGGGATAAATACCAGGGAGGAAGAGGAATTATTTAAGCTCAGTACCAGTGTGGACACAAGAACAAATGGATATAAACTGGCAATCAGACTTGAAATTAGACAAAGCAGTGAGCAAAAGACATATCTGGCTTCAAGACTAAACTTGATAAGTTTATGGAGGAGATGGTATGATGGGATAGCCTAATTTTGGCAATTAACTGATCTTTGACTGTTAGCAGTAAATATGCCCGATGGGATGTTAGATGGGGTGGGAACTGAGTTACTACAGAGAATTCTTTCCTAGGTGTCTGGCTGGTGAGTCTTGTCCACATGCTCAGGGTTTAGCTGATCGCCGTATTTGGGATCGGGAAGGAATTTTCCTCCAGGGCAGATTGTCAGAGGTCCTGGAGGTTTTTTGCCTTCCTCTGCAGGATGGGGCCTGGGTCACTTGCTGGAGGATTCTCTGCACCTTGATTTAAATCATAATTTGAGGACTTCAGTGGCTCATACATAGTTAGGGGTTTGTTGCGGGAGTGGGTGGGTGGGATTCTGCGGCTTGCATTGTGCAGGAGGTCAGACTAGACGATCATATTGGTCCGTTCTGACTCTGACTCTGATTTTATCTTTAAGGAGAAATATCCTTTCCCATTTTTGCCCCACTCAATTTTATCATTACGGTTGTCCTTTCAGCATCTCATTCTTTTCTCATGTTTTCTTTGTAGCCTTCATCCCTGCCATCGATCTCTCCTTCTGTTTTTTTCCTCTTGTTATTTTCTATCTCCTGCGTCCTTACTACTGACTCTGTAGCCTCCTTTTTCTCTCTCTCTCCCAATAGAAGATTATCTTTTTTGTGGAAGTGGGTTCTGCATATTGATCTTCCCACTCCTTTCTCTCTGAAAATGTTTGTGGCATTTTCCCCACCAGTGAAGGGGAGGTCTCAGTGACCATTTTTTAACTCCTGCAATAAGAGAGAGAGGAATCCTTTGCAAACTCTTCTAATGCCCAGTTAGTAGGGGAGGGCAGGGTTTATACTTCATTTCGAAAAGGAGTTAGTAGGGCTCTACTATGCCAGATGGAAAATTGATGCAGTGGGGGACCCCTTTATCTCATAAACTTTAAGGCCAGAAGGGACCATCATGATCATCTAGTCTGACATTCTGCACGTTGGAGGCCAAACTGCCTACTCCTGTAATAGGCTCATAACCTCTAGCTGAGTTACTGAAGTAATCAAATCTTGATTTAAGGATTCAACGTTCAAAATGTAACTTTAAAGTTACAAAGAATCCACCATTTAGTTTAGGTCAAACCAGCAAGTGCAGAGAGAGGCAGAAAAAAAAGTTTGATTTTTTGCCAGTGTGACTTGGGGAAAAATTCCTTACCAACCCCAAATATGGCAACCAGTTAGACCATGAGCACATCCCAGCCAGACAGCGAGCGGAAAAAAATTCTGTAGTAACTTGGAACCCTCCCCATCTAGTGTCTCAACTCTAGCCATTTGCTTTTCTTACACTTGCCAAACTGCATCAAGTGCTAGTTTGGACTCCATCGATGCAGGGATCTTGCTCTCTTTCTTTGGCACCTGGAGCAACTCTATAGCATGCTGCCAGTGGGGATGATTCCTGCTCGCCGTCCTATCTGGAGTGCCCTGTGGAAAAAGAGTGGAGATGATGAAACCAGTCCTGTAGTGCTCCTATCCATGAAAACAGATTCTTCAGTAGCAGTGCTCTAGGGACACCCTGTTCACAGTTGGAACTATGGGAATAGGCATGGTAATCTTGGATGTCAGGAAATGTAGATAGCAGCACTAAGGAAGGAAGGTGCTCCATGAGGAAGGATGATGGAAATGGTGGAGCAGGAGGCAGTACACCAGCACAGAACAGAGAAGTTAGAGGCTCTGGTCAACTGATATTGCCAGTGCAAGTGGTTGTCTCATTCAGAGAGAAACCACCAGCATGGTAAGATGTCTGGCAAAACTTTCTCTTAAACAAACAAACAAACAAACTCTGGAAACACAATACCTGATTTTGGTGTAAAAGTCAGTGGAGGAATACTAGTGAAAGTGAGTAGAAAAATAGGCCGAGTATACTTTTATGTACATTTCAAGGGCAACTGAAACCTGTCTCTCCTCTAGCAGCATGAGTAGTGGTCATTGTAGCTGTATAACATGTTGTTCATTTGGAAATGACTTCTTGTCAAAACACCTTTCGAAACGTGAATGTTCAAAGGGTCATTTTTACTTTTCCCATTAAAATCTCACTGATGTTTCCTGAAAGAGCATTATATTTTGATAAAAATGTTTCCCTTTGGTCAATTCATCATTCTTTTTTCCTTCCTCTGTTTGGTGTTTCAGAGTAGTATACCAAAATACTACAGACTGCCTTTTATATATATTTGTTTCACAACACCCAGTTTCCAGGAATTGTATATTTTAATGTCTTATTGTTTGGTGGCTTTGTTTGTTATTGTCTGAGCTTCAAGAAAGGTTGTTCTCTCTTTCCCTCTTGACGTTTAGACTTGAGCAAACTTAGCTCTTAAAAGCAATTAAGCAGATCCAAATAATTGATGTGTTTCTTAAGGATATGTTGTTTTTCTGTAACAGTGTTTCTCCAGATTTTGGGAGAAACCAAGAGTGCTATTACCCAAGGTCTACCAAGATTAACAGCTTTTCCATTACAAATACAAAATAAAAAAATAAAAAATAGTAAATAGATAATTCTCTGTAACATCGTAATACTTTAGGTAGAACTCTCCGGAGTTGATTGCCACTTTTCTTTTCTAACAGACCTTTTGGCTGTTAGATGCTTTTATGCCTAGCTCTTGTGTAACTTTCCGGTTTCCTTCTATCTGTAAATATAATGTGGAATGTTTTCTGTCTCTTGATGTGCTGATATTAGGTAAGATCAACCGCTGACATCATAAAGGGACCTGGTATATTTTCTGCATTAGCATTACCTAGTCTGCCCTTGGATACTGTGGTGATAGACACCTTACCTATGTTAAGTGGCAACCAGAATTATGGAAAATTATAGAAGGTGAAAATTTTGCTTTCCTCTCTGACTGCATCTACACTGAGAGGTTTAGAGACTTCTCACACCTGTGCAGTTTCACTGGTATTCGCCAGAATCGGCACAGTCAAATTTGAACAGTCTGATGGTAAAACTCAGATGCTACAACAATAGGTGGAGATGTCCTCAAAATTCTGCGTGGACGTGATCTTCCGGCTTTGCTAAATTTCAGAGGAGGGTATCTGTTCATAATGAGGGTTTGTCTACACTTAAAATACTGCAGAGGTGCTGCTGTAATGCTGCAGTGAAGATGCTACCTATGCTGACAGGAGGATTTCTCCCATCAGCCTAGCTGATCTACTTCCAAAAGAGGCAGTAGCTAGGTTGACACAAGAATTTTGCCTGGCACTGCCTGGACCAGGAGTTAGGTCAGTTTAACTTATGGGTGTGGAGTTTTCAAATCCCTGGTTTTGACACAGTTATGCGACTTAATTTCTTAGTGTAGACTAGGTCTGATTTTTTTTTTAAATGATCATCTTTTCTTTATTTTAAAAGTATGTTGTGCTTTTCAATCTGAATGCTATTAGGTTTGGGCTTAGTATGATCTGGCAAAGACATTACGTAGTTCCATGGAACACTTTAAATAGAGTAGCAGGTAGTCTATGCCTGGATCTATCTATCTGCATTATCACTGGAATACAGCTCTGTCATAAACAGATAGCTAAGGGTTAATGTCTCTTTCACCTGTAAAGGGTTAACAAACAGTAAACCGGAACACCTGACCAGAGGACCAATCAGGAGACAAGATACTTTCAAATCTCCGTGGAGGCAAGCCTTTGTGTGTGTTTTTTGGGTTATGCGTTGTTCTCTCTGGGTCCTGAAAGGGACCAGACGTGCAACCAAGTTTCTTGCCAATCTCTCTGCTACAGTCTCTTATATATTCAGAATAGTGAGTATTAAGTAGAAAAGGCGGTTGTAGTCTTTTGATTGTTTTCTGTATTTGCAAATGTGTACATTGCTGGACGGATTTTGATTGGGATTTGTGTTGGGGGTGGGGGAGACTTCTCTCTAGTGTCTATAAGCTGAAAGACGCTGTAATATTCCATCCTGAATTTACAGTGATTATCTTTACTCTTTTTTTTTTTTTCATTAAATGTTTTTCTCTTTAAGGCCTGATTAATTTTTTTCCCTTGTTAAGGCTCAAAGGAACTGAGTCTGTCCTCACCAGGGAAGTGGTGGGAGAAGGGAAGGAGGAGTGGGGGAGGAAAGGTGAATTTTCTCTGTGTTTTAGATTCATGGAGCTTGAATCTGTCTCTCTCTCCAGGATAACCCAGGGAGGAAAAACCTGGGGGTGGGAGGGGGAGAAGGGGGAGAAAAAACCTGATTTCTCTGTGTGGTGATTCAAGGAGTTTGAATCACAGTGATCTCCTAGTGTACCCAGGGCCGGAAAGATCTGGGAGGGAGAAAGGAGGGGGAAGGGAAATGGTTTATTCCCCTTTGTTGTGAGATTCAAGGAATCTGGGTCTTGGGGTCCCCAGGGAAGGTTTTTGGGGGGACCAGAGTGCCCCAAAACACTATATTTTTGGGTGGTGGCAGCTTATCAGATCTAAGCTGGTAATTAAGCTTAGAGGAATTCATGCTGGTACCCCATTTTTTGGACTCTAAGGTTCACATTGGGGAAATATATCATGACAAGCTCTGTTAGGAGAGTTGCAGAGACTTAGCTGGCTTCTGAAATAGCCAGGTCCCAGACCACAGAAAGTTTGACAATTCCTATTTCCATTGAACACTGCTTGAATAAATTGTAGTGTTTTTATTAGATGCTCTCTATCAATCTCAATCACATGCATGTGCTCTCATTAGAACTTTTAAAATCTATATTTTATTTTCCTTAAGTGTTTTTCATCCTAATGTTCTTTCCCAGGTTTTCTGCTAAAAGCATTTACTTATTGTAGACTACCGCAGGAAAAAAGCCCATTCATTAATTCTTTTATCAGGATTGTTTTTGAAATGGTGGAAGTGTCATGCCTTTGAATATATTATGTTGCATATCAGTCTGTACTTCCCTGGAGGTGATACATGTTAGTCGCAAAGAAGGAGGCCTACAAATATAGTTGCCCCACAGTTGAGCGATATTAAATAGAGTGTGCTCACTGAGGAAACCAAATTATTTATGTATGTTTGTTTTTATTGCTGAGTCATAATATTTAAAAGGGAAAAATGATCTTTATTATGCAGTCTTACCAATTGAATGATTAAATAATTTCTTTTTAGCACTTGGCTAGCTGCAAGGGAAGTTTAGGTCCCAAAGAAGTTAGAAGACTTGCACTGACTTTAGTAATGGGTGCCTTGGAAAGCAATAACCCACTTTTAAGATGTGCTGCTGCAGAATCTCTGGCCAGACTGGCACAAGTGGTTGCTGACAGTGCCTTCACTGCTGGATTGGCCCAACTTAGTTTTGACAAGTAAGTCGTTTAAAAAATGTTTGTATTAAGTTGTCATTGCAAGTATTTGTATAAACTTGAGCCAAACGCAACATGACTTCAATATTCATAATATTTGAAAGGAAATTAATTCCTATAAAATAACATATCTGTGGTTGAATCTTGGATACCTTTAAATGTATGGCAAAAGTATTGCCAAATTTAGGCACATAGTTTGTGCTTCTGTTACTATAAAAAGATCTGTTAAAGAAAGAAAGAAATGCAGGCGTCCATGGAAGTTGAGTACGTTCAATCTAAATACTTGAAAATTGGCTGCTGCACCATTTTTAACACAGTAGAACCTCAGAGTTACAAACACTTCGGGAATAGAGTTCATAACTCTAAACAAAACATTATGATGGTTCTTTCAAAAGTGTGTAACTGAACATTGGCTTAATACAGCTTTAAACTTTACTATGCAGAGGAAAAATGCAGCTTTTAACCATCTTAATTTAAATGAAATAAGCACAGAAACAGTTTCCTGACTTTGTTAAATCTTTTAATTTTTTTTTAGTAGTTTTCATTTAATACAGTACTGTACTCTATATTTGCCTCTTTTTGGCGGGGTGGTGGTGGTCTCTGCTGCTGCTTATTTGAATATTTTCAGTTCCAAATGAGGTCTCTGGTTGACTGGTCAGTTTGTAACTCTCTGTTTTTTGTAACTTTGAGGTTCTGCTGTAATAGCATGGTAACTGTGTGTGTGTGTCACATTCACATGGGTAAAAATCACTTCACTCACATAAAGCACGAGCACTTGGTCGTTATGGAGGTCAAGTACTGAGGGAAACCAGATAGGTGAACTCCATCCTTAAACCCAGGGCCACAGCATTCATCTCAGTGCAGCTTCTGCTATACTGGTCTATGAAGGAAAAAGCTTTGCAGTAGTGGCAAGGAGACAGCATGGAAGATGTGTGGAGGCCTACTTGGGTGTTCATTCTACCAACAGCTCCACCAGCTCAACCCCACCACAAAGCTTAGGTGCTGCAGAGGGCTTTATACAGGTTATCTGCACTAGGGTAAATTTGTACGGACAAAATAGACACACCATTTTCTGTCAACATATTTTTATTAAATAGTATAAATAAGATTTAGCAAATCTTTAAAAAAAAAAATACAGAAAGTCAGCCTGATTTGAAGGTAATGTATATACAGAAATGGTTTTAATATTTGTGAGATATTTCTGACAAAAATAAGGAAATTCAGGGTTGAAGCTCAAACTTTCTGGCTAACTTGTTTCATTATAGCTGCACTTCAGAGGCTTGAAATCCATGCATTTATATAACGTGTTTTGTTGTATGGCATAGCTAGGTGTGGCAGGGAAGGATATACATTTTTTAAAAACCAAGGGTTTTTTTCTCAGACTTTTTCATTTTAAATTTCTGTTACTTTAAAACGTTGATATCTCCAAGTAAATACTTTCAAGTGTTGGTTTTTGTTTTTGTTTTTCTGTGATAATGGAAACATTTGGGCTCTGATTTCATTCTGTAATTGGAAATTTTAAGTATTGTAAAGTTAAAAGGAAATGCTTAGATTTTGAATCCTCTAAATGTAGGGACTGTCCTAATGTGTCTGGAGAGTGCCTAGCATATAATGAATGCTACCACAAATAAATAAGACCATACTGATTATGAAACTATCTAGGTTCTTGTTATACCTATTAGGACAGTAGTCTCTAACCTTTTTACGCCCAAGATCACATTTTGAATTTAAGGGCAACCCAGGATCTACCCTGCCTCTTCCCCAAGGCCCTGCCCGCTCACTCCACCCCCGCCCCCCCATCATTCATTCTCCTCCATCCTCACTCACGTTCACTTCTGGGTAGGGGGTTAGGGTTTGGGAGGAGTGCGGGCTCTGGGCTGGAGCCCCGAGGGGTTTGCAGTGTTGGAGGGGGCTCAAGGCTGAGCCTGGGGCAGGGGGGTTGAGGTCGATGAGGGAGCAAAGGGTGCAAGCTCTGGGAGGGAGTTTGGGTGCAGGAGGGGGTCTGGGCTGGAGCAGAGTGTTGGGGTGCAGGAGGGGATATGGGGTGGTTATAAGAAAAATAAAGATAACACTTATTGGTGCCTAACTTAACAAACGATGTTAGATTTAAAGCAAAGTTTTCTCACTACATGTTTCAGCAGATAACTGACCAAACTCTCAGGTCACGACCCCTCCCCCAGAGTCCAACATCTGTTTTCTTTGTGTCTTCTGGTGCAATGAATGTGATGGGCAGGGAGAAAGAGAGGGCTCTCTTGAGGTGTCTGCCTCTTTTTTTTTTTTTTTTTTTTTTTTTTT